>NW_010542530.1:12460-19185 GCF_000687285.1 Phaethon lepturus | reverse complement strand
GCAGGAGGCCCAGGCCATTCAGTTTGGGTTTTTTTTTTTAATATATCTCACAGTAGCATCCCACAAATACATGGTGGACAGCTTCTCTGTCTTCATTTGAGATGCCAGCATGAGCATGCAGAGAACATCCTGGAGCTGCAGGTGGGCAGGTAATGGTCTCTGCAGGGTTTGGGTTGCTCTGTGCTGCTGCAAACCTTCCCAGTGCCATTTTGCAGTTACTGCCACCAAAGTCATCCATTCTGGGTTTGTTCCTTCTGTGCAGCTGAGTGTTCATGACCACCCAGAGCTCTTTTCCCTGTGAGCTGCCATGAGATGGCAAAATACTCACCAGCATTGCTCCCAAGCCCGCTTGCCAGCACTGTAGGATTGCAGGAGAGGAGAAACTGGCAGCATTTCTCTCCCCTGGGAGTAGCTGCTTCTCAGCATGTCCACAGTGCCTTTCCAACAGCCTCCAGTGACCAGGAGCTGCTCCTTGTCTCTTGACCCTAGAAGTCCAAAGCAGAGCACCTGGAGTATGAGGTATACCTCCAAACCAGAAGGATGACACCAAGTTCCATCAAAATAATAAAAAAAGCAAAATGCATATATGATACATGGTGCTGTACAATGTGTTAAACCTCTTTCAATGGATGTGGCAAAAATATACCAAATCCAGTAAAATGCTGAATGCCCGGGTAATAAATACAAAGCCTTGAATAACGAACATTCAAAATCTGTTCCCCAGCTGAGTTAAGAAGCACATGTGGGATGTGAGAATCAGACCAGAAGCAGTGAAAAGATTCTTGTTGGGTTAAGTGGTGACTGGAACACACCTACCTGCCTCAAAGTAGTATTATCCATGTGGTCCTGTGGTGGTGCATTTCACACCCTCCCCAGCCCTTGCTCCTGAAACTCTTGCCAAACCTTGGCCTTGGTGCAATGAGTTCGGCGGTTAAGAGCCCCTTGACCATGCCAAGTACTCTTGTGAAGCTAAGGTAGGGAAGGTACTGACTGCCCCAGGGCTGTCAATTGTGGGAGTAACTAATCCTTCCCTGATAGCTCTGGAACATATTTTGTCTAATTGTGACTTGGATGGATCAGTACCAACATCTCTGGAATTTCAAGGATTCCAGCAATTACCATCAAATAATTGTGGCAAGGATGGAAATTTACTGATGCCTAATGTCAATCACCTCCCAACCCTATAAAGGGTCTCTAAACACCTATAAACGGTAGTTTTCAGTGAGACCCGTTGAGCTATCCTGGACCAGAGTGGGCTGCAACCAGCATCTACCTCTGAATGGGACGCCTCTCAGAGCTTGTGAATTCTCAAGTTTGCAAAGTTCAGAGGACCGTCGCCAAAGACTGATGACAGGACCTGTGCTGAACGCTCCCACTCCTTGAGGTTCAACCCTTGCCCATTGAGAAAGGCAAAGGCATTCAATGTGAGTATTTCACTGAACTCAAGGGAAATTTTTAGCAGGTACCTTTGTGTATATATCTTTATATCTTTATATACTTATACATGTTTATATGTCTCTATATCTATATCTGTGTGTGTGTGTAATTTGAGAACCTTGTTACATCTTTAACTAAGTTGTTGTGATATTAAGCTTTGTTAGAAAATTATATAACTTATGATTTACCTTAATAATGTTAATCAGAAGTGATAAATCACATCAACCCAATTCTGACTTGATTTCCTTGATTCTATGTAAATCTTTTCCCCAGATCCATGTTCAAATCATTACAGACCAATTCTGATTTCATTTCTATCTGCATTGTTTCCCATGTTGAATAAGTAATAGAGTGGACCTTGCCGTCAAATTCTGTTGTCATGCTCTTTACAAATTCATATCAAAATCATTTTAATACCTTTGGCTGTGATTCTTTAAGCCACCTAAACCACTCATTTGCAACAGGTCCATGATGAGAAAAGTGCTTTAATGAACTCAGATGATTTGTCTCTGATCAACGTTTGTATTTAATTCATCTACACGTACAAAAATAGAGCTGTGTAATGGCTCATGAGTAGAGTGAGAAAAACAAAACCAAAGAAAAGTGAAATTGTTTAGGGCAACACACTTCCGTTAAAAACTTTGTCATCAAGTCACCAGAATTCATGCGTTGTTTAAGAAATCAAAGCCATTGACAACAGACTTACCTTTTAAAACTGTTATTTATTTATCAAGCAATATAAAAATTAAAGGATTTGCGACAGCCAGTACAGTTTTTTTGCAATGGTAATTTACAATACATGAATGTGTCTAAGAATCTTAGATGCTGTTTTAGCAATTTTTATTTGAATTCATTCGACCCAGAGTGGTCTGTCAGTTGGCAGGTCTGCTGGAAGTCAGGGCTCCTTCTTTGCCCTGATAAACTGATACCAACTCTAACAAAGGAAGAAGTGGTTTGCTGGTAGACATTATTAGACAAACTGATATAGTTGGAAAAATCAGAGAAGCTTTTGGTTGCTCAAACCTGGAAACCTGCAGAGGGGCTTGAGTGACTTAAAGTTTGTTAATTTCTTCCTGTCACAACAGTTATTTAATGAAGTGTATTACTTCTTCCATCAATCCATGTGCCTTCTTTGTCCTTATACCATCATGGTCATAATGAAATATCATTCTGACAAAGGCACAAGGCAATTAGAGGATTTAATAATAATGGCACAGTTCATTTCACTAATGAGACTGGCTGCTAGCTGTCATATCTTTGATGTTTGCTGGGGAACACAGCACTAAGAAAAGGGTGAGTTCACCAAGAACAAAGCTATGACTCTAATCCCATCAACGGACTTTTATAAGCTGAAATTCAAAAAGGTATTTTCTACATCGTACAAGTGCCTCCCGTTTATGAGCATACTCATGAAGCTTAGAACTTCCTTTCTTTCCTTGGCAATTTGCTGCTCTTCCACACCATACCCAGGGCCTATTCATCATTGGTTTGGTGCTAACTTGAAACATGGGCTGTGAAAAGGAACGTGTGTGAGCTATGCAGATACAGCACAAGAAAGACCCAGTATCTAAGCCAGCCGTGACACAAGTAAAAGATGGATGAGCAGCTCCTGCCCCACCTGAAAGCCCCTCTGCAGACACACGAAGACACACGGATACACAGCAGCACATCTGCCCAGTGGCCGGTGTGACTTTTCCCCACCGCCGTTACCCGCACGGGTTTCACATTTTCTGGGCAGCAGCACCACCGTGTGACACACGTATCTCATGCCCTGCAGGGTTACAGGAGCCACAGATCCTCCTCCCAAATCATTCTGTTGGCAGTTACATCAGCTTTATTTTCTTTCTTCATCCGCACTCGCACTTGAAACGTGGGCAGATGATCCAGCCATCAGTCAGCTCCAGAGCACTGGCCCGGGGAGGTGCTGGGAACTGGGCTCCGGTTCTGGTCATTCTGCTTTGCGTTGGAAGGGCCACTTCTGTCGCCTGCCAGTGCACCAACTCTTGGCATGGTTAAAGATGTATCACGAGTTAGACTAATCTGTCTTCCTTGCTGAGGCTGGGGAGAAACACGAGAGAAAAGCGGCCCATATGTGACCTCCGTTGGGACAATGCCACAGGGTTTTTGAAGTTTAAGAAGTGATGCCTGCATGGGCTTCAGGCAGCGCACAGGGAGACTGTACAGAGGGCTCATAGCTGAAAGGAGCGAGCAGGATGAAAAAGCCGTAAATCCATGTCAATATTGCTTGGGGACTCAGTGATTGTGATCAAGATGAAAATGAAGTCCTATATGATTATAAACTGCTCCGTTGGAGCTGTGCTTTTGCAGGCACAGCGCAATAATGCAGCAGCTTCCATGAAGGGTTAAGATAATTTCCTCTTTTCTCAGATGCCAGATTTTACAATGTTACAGCCTTCTAAATAAGCAAATCAGGGTCAAGCCAACATTATGTCATTCCCTCAATACTCGGCTCGGACTATACTCCAATGTTTTTAAATACAAAAGAGATAACTGTTTTGTAGAGGACAAAAAGGCAATACTACATTTTTTTCATGGCACAAATGTGCCCAATATTTATTGTGTATGTTTTAACAGTTTGGGTGATTAACCTTTTGGCATGGTGTTAATGCCTGATTGAAGCAAGAAGTGGAAAAGAGTTGAGATGGTTATGAACTAAAGACAGGAAGAATCTGAGCGCCCTTCTCTCAGTGGTAAACAGTCTTGGGGATTCAAGCATAAATGTAAAATGTAAGTTTTCAAAAAGTCTTTTCTGATTATTCATGCTTTTGCAAGTTAAAAACAATTTTACATAAAAGAATGAACTCTTCCAGCTAAAAGAAATGACAGAAGAAAAATACCTGTTTTAGTATTTCTGTTCTTCCTCTTACCCCTGACGTTAGATAAGACCGTGGTCAGCTTACAAATGCAAATTTACTTCAGAAACCTTGTCTCATGTTGTTTTTCCAGCCGAAAGACAAAAACAGGTCTTTTGAACACTGACTTGCCCAGAGAATGAATTCCCAAACCAGTCTACCATGAATTTGCTTGAGACAAGAGGCAGCAAACACAGCAATGGAACAGACCACCTATGCTGCACCTGGCAGACCAGCTGCAGATCAGCTCACCCCAAAACTACACGTGGATATGGCACAGAAGAACACAGTCCTTAAGAACTAAGGTGAGTCAGGAAGCAGAGCAGCCAATGCACAACTCATGCGCCAGCTCTTTTCAGTGACCTCTCAGGAGCGCCTGAGCAGCAAAACGCAAGTGTTACTGGCCTCACCACATGTCCTTAGACCATCATTTAAACCTAACTCCCACTGTCCATGTCTTTGCTTTACCCATTTTACTCCAGCACGAGTCACTGCAGATAACTGAGAACTGACTGTACTTAACATTGAAGATGTGACCATATGACAGGTCCTTCCTCACTTAACAGGGGTCACAGGCAATTTAGAGTGATACACCTTAATGCTAATCAACAGCTTACACTGACTTTTAAGTAGGTCTTCTGGTTTAAGAAGTCAGGATAGACACATCAGTCTCATAAAATTAATTCCTTAATCCCTTTAGAGCACTGATAAGGCCACAAACATATGTGGTAGGAAGCAAACCAGCTGGTTTATGCCTCTGGGGAAGGCTGTCCTCCACAGGACAGCACATCTCCTAGTAGATCGTCTCCCGAATCAATAGTGCTGAGGACTGCATATTAAGTTAAACCATTTTCAGCTTACTATGTTATTATACCAAGCTGAAGACTGCATTATGACCAGACTGTGAGTCAAGCCCCTCTCCTACAGGAGCACCAGGTCCCATCAGAGGGGCAGGGAGGGTGTCAGCCAGGGTGGCAGCAGCACCCCGTGCCCAATTTCCACCTGCCACCACACATCTGGTCGAGCCCTAAGTGAAACCAGCCGAAGCTCAGCTGTACGCAGCATTTGTCACTTCACAACAGGTATCTACCATACTGATAAAGCCAGCAGTGCCTACACCCTGCTAGGCCTGGTCGAAAGTTCCACACAAAGCAACACTTGACTTTGCTTCCAAGACTGGTTTGAGCATGGACAATCCATCAGCCCCCTCTGAACAGTCCCACTGCTCAGGATCTCGTCGGTGTCTCCTTGCATAACTCAGTCCCAGCCTTCCTACTGCTTTTGTTCACTTGGAGCAGCACATTCCCACATCTAGTACTTGAGACTCCAGGTACGCGAGTAACTATTTTAATAAAGCTTAAAACTCATGGAAGGCTGCCATGAACTGTCTATGTTACATTTAAGCCAAAATATTTTTCCTCTATGAGTTCTGCTACTCCTATACTCTCACTTTGCCATCTCGACCATCTAGCCTTCTAGCACACGTACAGACAGCTCTGCAGCTTTCTGATCCCATAATAAAGCATTACACACACAGATACAATACTCTATGTGCATTGTTCAGACAATATTTTTGCATTTTATGCTATTCTTAACCCCTAAAATTCATGGGGATTTTGGATGAAGCACGTTTGCTCTCCTCTTACAGCTGTAGCTTTTCCTACTCAAAGAAATGCAAAGCATCTTCCTCATGAGCAATATGCATGTTTGTGTATATATATTAAAACATTCCCCAAGCTGATTCTGTTCTGGTTCAGTTTATAAAGAAAAGCAAAAGATCTGAAAACCGTTGTCCCTAAGATTATCATTCACTTTTTGCTTCAGTTTTAAGGTCTGATCTTACCAAATACATTATCACTACAAGACACCCCCAGGCATCCCCTTTTTACCTGACTAAAGTTGTCACACAACTAAAGCCACATTCTACAGTGCTAGTTCTACAGCAGTAATTGCACTTGCACACAATTTATGTTGCTACCAGTCATCTTTCACTGCCAGATACCAAAACCTTGTAAAGGAAGGGGAACAGCATGGCTTCTGCTCTGCAGTGAACTGCTGCTCTTTGCATCCCTTGGCAGAGGAACACAGGAGTAAAATCAGTGACGCTGCATTGGTTGTCCGTGCTGACTTGCCCTGTTTGGAGCTACAATCTGTCACATGCTAATCCTGTTAACTGCACCAGAGCATAAAAATAGGGGTCACAATTCTAAACATCTTGGCAAGAGACAGGGTAGGGATGGACTAGGTGAAAGCCTGAGCAAGGCTTCATAGTTATTTCTGTTGCCATAAAGAAAATAGGTAAGTCTGAACTTGCATAGACTTTATTTTGTTTGACAAGTGTACTCGAAACCAAAAATACATTGTATGATAAAAAGGCCTCCATGCCATCTCAAAATAAAAACACTTCTCTCTTTC
>NW_010542530.1:0-12429 GCF_000687285.1 Phaethon lepturus | reverse complement strand
TTTCCCTTCGTTCACTATTTAACTTAATATACAGCATAATTTTATTACTCATACTGCACTCACAGTTTCTTTAAGTGTAGTTATATTTGTATTTCCAGAATTAAGAGGTTAGGCTTCCATTTCCAACTCTAGATATTAAAGTTTAAGAGGAAATTCAAACCCAATGCAATTACTAAGGACTTTAGGATCTATCATTGAATAGGATATTTTTTCAATTTACTGCGGATAGACTATTATCAAACAAATTTTAATCAGAAAAACTAAAATGAGAAGAATAGCACAAGCACTCATTTAAAAAGTATTTTAAAACTCCTAAAATTTTGTTTAGTGTAGCCATTCTTCTATAGCTTAAGTAACCAGAATAAGGGTGAAAATGCAAGCTGTATAACATCATGAAATGCCTTATCTTCTCATGCCTGCATTGTAGCCAGCTGTTCTCATACCTTTCACTGTACTCAATCAAATTCTCAAGGAAGCAATGTTGGGCCACAGTGTCCATGAAAACTCCATCACAGCTGCCTACATACATCTGTATAACTAGAAGTAAAGAAGGTACAAGTTATTGACAACCTCTGCATCATAAGGCATCAAAACTGGGTCTTAGTCATCCCTCTGCATTCACCTGCTGGATGAAAACATTTTCAAGTATGGTAGGGTAGTTCCATGTATTTCCATTTTGTAACTTCTCAAAGTTCTACGTCATGGTTTGCAAGTAACTGTAAAGGAACTGTTTTTGCAACACATCCACCAATGCTAAAACCAAAGCATATACTAGTGCATCAAGGCCAAAACAGCTGTTTCTGAAGCCCTAAAATTGATAACTATAGGGAAACACAGCAGATAGAGACTACAAACGTAGTCACCGCCCTGGTAATCTCCCTCAGCTGACCTACCCCAGGTGATGCTGGCTACACCACAGCCCCTGTTTCAAAACACAGTTTGACTATTTTGGGCCCAGAGGCTATGAATTAAGTTTATTAGAAGGAGTATCAGCTAGAAACAATGTTTTCAAGGTCTTAACATGCTCTGGGCCACCCTGAAGCGTGCCTTTGAGTGCCCACAGGGTGACAATAAGTTAATGCAGCTGCAACTGCTCCTCACCGTGGGGTCAGCGCCGTGGCCAGTTTGCAATGAGAGTGTCCCCTCTTCATGGGTCAGGCAGCACCTTTCTGCCTGACATTGTGTACTTAGGGCATAATTTCCTGCTTCGTTGATCCCTGCAACTTCCTTTCCTCCCCTTGGGGGTTTCTGAAGCTGGATGGTGATTTCATGATAGCAGTCCGCAAGTCACGTTCTCCAGGGTAAACAAAAAAGTCCAACAGACAAGGTGTTGAGAGAAGGCAGAAGGAAAAAAAAAAAAAGCAAGTACCTGAAGGGAAAAGTGTAAATCCATCAATTAAAGATGAAGCTATGCTACTGAAATCAATATTCATCTGCCTTGCAAAAACTAGTAAGGAACTTGAGACAGATGATGGGTTTTTTCACAAGAACTGATGAAAACCACTAATACCAGGAAAAAAAAGTCCATAATGCCTTTGAGGGCGCACTATATTAGATGTCCCTTGACTGCTAAAAAGGCATTACAAGGGTCACCAGGGAAAGAAATAACTAAATATATGATGTGCTATGATAGCATGGGCTGCCAGGAGAGGGCATCGCATTATTGGTCAAAGATCCATAATAAAGTTAAGCATTATTGGACCTTGAATGTTTCCAGAGATGAGGCGTCTACCACCTCTCTGGGCAACCTGTGCCAGAGTTTCACCACCCTCATTGTGAAACATTTCTTCCTTCTATTTAGTTGAAATCTGCCTTGTTTTGGTTTTGTTTATTTTTTACCATTACCCTTTGTCCTATTGCAACAAGTCCTGCTAAAAGGTCTGTCCCCGTCTTTCTCATAAGCCCCCTTTATGTACTGGAAGGCTGCAGTAAGGTCACCCCAGAGCCTGCTCTCCCCCAGGATGAAAAACCCAGACTCTCTCAGTGTGTCCTCATAGGAGAGGTGTTCCATCCCTCCGACCATTTTTGGGCCCTTATCTTATTATAGAAAGAGTTAAAAGTCAGTAACAATTAGTGGGCAGAGAAAGCTAACTACCTGAAACAGCCTTTGAAAAGCAGCAGTTTAAAAATCGTATCAGGCTGTATACTTTGACAGTCACATTCAGATTAACTCATTCTAATTAATTCAGAAATCTTACAGGAACACCACTTTCTAGAAAAAGCACTTGTAAGACATTGTGATGCAGTTAATGTGCAGTCCCAAATAATTACTTTACAGGTTTTCTTTTGTCTGTCAACTCTGAAGTTCACAGAAACAAACCCTGGATTACTTTTTCCACTTCAACAGTACAAAGCCAATAGGGCTGTAGTGCAAGACAAACACGTTGACCTTCCAGACGTGCCCAATGACATCAATAACCCACCAACAAACCAAGCAAACCCCTCTCTGCTGAGTGGCTCTGAACGAGGGCTGTAAAATTGAATTCCATGAAACATTTAATTGATAATACACAATAAGCCTGCTTTCCTTTAGAGATGTAGAATATAACTACAAGCTGCAAAAAACACACTGGCTACTTAGGAAACTGGATTCCTTTCATATGACAAATGATGAACTTAGTCACATGGCAAGCACAGAACTCTTTATTCTGGGGAAACCTATGCGGTATACCTGCTTTCTGCATGCAATGTGCTGCACCGCAACTCCCCACGCACTGCAGGATTTAAAACCTCTCTTTCTGTAATTGTTGCTGTTGGATGAGAGCATAAATCCATAAATCCCAACATGATGTATAAAATCCAGGATGTGGCGCCCCTGCTGCAGTTGTGCACTGAGGCAGTCAGACCACAAACTGTTTAAAATGGGTTTAGTGGTCCAGAGCATGTTATCCACTTCCTCCTTGATAAAAGGAGATGACAGCCTGATTAGATACAAAGGCACTGCATACCTGAGGATGGGCATAGGAATGACATCTGGCTATTTCTGCTACAGTCATAAAAACAGAGGCAAATTTAGGAAAGGCATCCCTAGAGGTCATCTAGTTCAACAAGCTCTGCTCATGGTCCACCAACGGCACCCAACACTGTTAGCCCAGCAAAACACAGTCAGAGGGCACGGGTACAGCACAGACTCCACAGACCTTAGAAACTGGTAGCCTAGTGTGAGTGTAATGACTTGTTTTGACTTTTTTCCTCTTAAAGGATAGCAGTAACTGTTCTCATACTTTTGACATGTAAGCGCCAGACTCTTTTGGCAGTGTGCCTCAGAGGATACCTTGTTAATCTTAAGCTTACTGAACAGCATCAAGATAGTCATTGTCTCTTTCTTTTGTAGAATTTGATGACAGAAGGTGAAGAGTCTACAGTGGATTGCAGCTTGTGGCCAAAAGCTAGCACAAGCGAGCTGCATTGGCTACAGAGGGCTCAGCCCAATGCTCATGGTTCAAGGCAACATACCAGTCCACAATACAGGATACAAGCCTTCACTGAAAGGAGAGACATGGGCATGAGTGATCTGGGCCAGCAAGAACAGGCTGCAAAGCTCCTTCACAGGGGCATTTTCACCTCTGACCTGAAAAGAAGCAAGTCTGGAAGTTAAAGGGATCGTTCTGCGGGTTGTTTCTCCACATACCTGGCAAGAACCTTGTGGCTCCTCTCCCACAATCCGCACAGACCTGCTCCACCTCATCCCACCCACGAACCTCTTTGAGCCGGGGAGAAGCCTTCCCTGTGGAGACTTGGCTC
Organism: Phaethon lepturus; assembly: GCF_000687285.1. Lineage (NCBI taxonomy): Eukaryota > Metazoa > Chordata > Aves > Phaethontiformes > Phaethontidae > Phaethon > Phaethon lepturus. Next base: position 8,685 of record NW_010542530.1, on the reverse strand, counting down.
TTCTCCTCCTGAGCCCCCATGTCCTTTGGAATGTCTCACTCCAAAGAGCTTTTGCCCACCTGCAGCTTGCTGGGGGGAGAGCACACAGGAGCTTTGCTCTCGTGCCCTCCTGAGAGCAGCCACAGCACTGGCAGTGCCCAAGCTGTTGCCACTGGGACCCACAGGTCCCAGGGTCTCCCAGCCCTCTCCTTGGATTTTCCTGGCACCAGGAGTGACATCCCGTTTCCCCCTGCTCCCTGCCACCAACACGTGCTGCATTTCCCTCCCCTGGGATTAGTTGCTCCTCAGCATGTCCAGCAGTGCCTCTCCAACAGCCTCCAGAGACCAAGAGCTGCTCCTTGTCTCAGGAAACTGGAATTTGGTGGCAGAGCATGCAACTGCTCCCACCAGGCATGAAACACCCAAAAATGTCCCTGCCACTGAGTAGGCCTTTACACTGCAATCGCAAGTATGCACGAAGGTGACCTGCACTTCTTATTGTGCTGTCCTTAGCTGTGAGCAATCTCCGAACCCCTACAACGGGAGAAGGCTTAGAGAAGATAGACAAAGGTGACAGGCTCATGAGGCTCAGAAAGGAATCTAGGGTGTGGCCACAGCTATTGTAAAGGATGCTGAACTTAACAACAAGGAGACCAAGAGGTAACTTCTGTTGTCGATAAAAGGCTGCATCTGTTGAGTGGGTCAACTGGTTATGTAAATAGCCTTCGTTAAAATAAGCCATAGAAAGTATACTATTCCTGAGCCAGACAGACCAACATGAGGGAAGTGTATAGGTGGCTCAGCCCAACCCAAAGTACAAAAATCAAACAACCAACAAGATGGACTTTGAAGATAGCAATGGGGCTGAGGCTTCAACCCACTTATGCCTTCCCAGTGACTGGGGACACCTAGCATTACGACAGTGGAGCATATAGGGACTGGTAATGGGAATAATTTGTGGTTTGTATTGTGGTTCAGATGTATATTGGAATTGCTATATTGTGCTTGTGTTGTGATTTCAGGGCATGGCTGCATCACTCTTCCAAATCAAAATCGCAAGTAATGTCAAATATCTTTGAATAAGCAAGTTTGGTATTAAACCATTCAACTATCTTCATGTGGAATATGTAAAAGAGTATTGGACCGGACCAGCTGTGTGCAGTAAAGACTTTAGGAAGTGAAAGGAAATTAAGGTCTTACAGCTGCTGCCAGTAGGTGCCAGGTGGGTGCTTGGAGCAGGTGAGTTCTCTGACAAATGTGCCCACCACCACCTGCAGAATTTGCCTCCACTCCCTCCCTGGCCAGGCAAGCCTTGCTGCTGACAACAGCTTTTGTGTGTGCTGAAGCAGGTCATTAGTTTACATAGGTTGTCTTTCCATCAGTAGAGAACACTGGTGCCAGGTTATGACTGGCGGGAAGAGGCTCCAGCAGAATGTCATCGTACCACCAAATAAAATCAAGCCTTACTGACCTGCTGCATGCCTCCGGTAGACTGTTGTTTTAGGTGACGTACATGTACATGCAGACTTTGTGTTTCTCTTCATTGTGGTCCCACAGATGCTGCTGTTGCCCAGTGGAACTCATGCTCTTCTCAGTCCCACAGCTGCTGACAACTGAGATCCCTAGGATGTATGACTTGCCTTCAAAGCCTGGCTCCTTACAGATCTGAAGTTTATGGCAGTCGGCGTCACAGGTCTCCCTAGGAAGTTCAGGCTTCTCAGTTCTCCTATAATTTAAGCACTGATTCATTAGGACCGCCTCCTGACTTCCTCAGAAGGTCAAACATGAGGTGTGTTGCAGCTGCAGTAGTTTGGACTGAACAAACTGACATTGTGTATATAGATGAATTTTGCAGAAAGTTTCCCACTAAGTTGACTTCATTGTATAGTAACCAATAATGTGGACAACAATGATCAAGGTAATGTTATATTTTCAATGTGTTTGAGTAGCTCATGGGTGTTCAGTATATACAAAAGTCTTAACAGTAACCGCTTTCACTAATTACCACCTAAGGGGTTAGGCCAGTTGAATAAAATTTTAGTCCTTGCTTAAATTAGAGTCCTTTTCCTATAGAACAGATAATTAGGGGTAAATTTTGAAACCACAATGTGTCACTTGCTGATTTCTTTTGAATTAGACTCTGTCACTCTGTTTTGTAACTGTTGCCACTAATTGAGTACTTTGGATGAAGCATTTAATTATTCTGAGGTAGTTAGTGACCAAAGTGGTAAAATTATTCCTGTCCAGGTTTGCTTTTTTTTATGTTGTTGTTGGTTCATTGCTATTAGTATTCTGCACTGCTATTGCATTTTCTAAACCAGTTAATAGGTATCTGGATGACTTAATCTTCTGAGCTGATTCATATTACTTTCTACTAACACAAGAGGTGGAGCAAAAAATAAAAAGACTAAAGGGGCATGTCATATGAAACTCTTTAGGCTTACCACTCTCCCAATACATAATATTCCCATTTATTTATTTTAATGTAAACAATAATAAAAATTACTATAAAAGCATCTTAGTGTCCTAACACAGTACTAAAGAAGGATTCTTAGAAGCTTTCAGTGGTCACTCAGATACAAATGGAGCCAGTCAAATTCCTATGAAAGAGTTTGTTACCTTTCACTGTTTTCAAATCAAGCTGTCAGCAGCCTCCAAAGACAAACCTCAGAACTGTAATAGAGAAGGCCCTGTTCACCTCTCACATTTTATTAGCTATTTATTCGCCAGTTAAGGCCTTCATTCAAAGCAGTTAAGCACATCTTTAATCAGAGCCCTAATGGTGTAGACTTAATCAGTGTACTCTGACATGTGTTTAAGTGATTTACTAACATGAAAAACCAAGGTCTCCTCCATGTTGTAATAAAATCTTATCTCATCATATCTGATCTACTGCTATTTGGATGTAAGTCTATTGTCTGCTATAAAAAAACAAACACTAAAAGTTAATAATGCACTATAGTGTAGGTTAAAATAAGGATGTATATTAAATATGAATACTCTGCTGCAAAAGAAAGCTGAGTAGCGATATCATAATTTTGTTTTCTATAGTTTGTTGAGTGGAATTAGTTAGGTTGGTTGTTTTTTTCCCATCAGTTCTATGTTGTCAGCAATCTTAAGGGATTTCAGGGTTGCCATGAAGCGTTAATTAATCCTGCATGTCTTGCTGAGCACCAGAGCAAACAATGACTTTGATATAACTGTACAGGAGTGGATATTTTCATCTTGGGGGTAAGTGTATTAGGAGAAGGAAGTACTGCACAACTGAACAGGTTCAAAAGGATGGTTAAATAATTTGTCTTCATTTTGGAAGAAAGAGTTGAGTTCTGGCAATGCCTTTCTCAGCCTAGAAAGATCTGTAACCACGAGACTAATGCATGGGACCAGGCTTTGCAGGTTCATTTGCTCTACAGATGCTGACTGGGTCAAATACAACCCCTCCCTCCTCTAACAAGATAGGCAGGGGAAGGGCTTGGGTTTTGTCCAGGTCGGGTTTAGGAATTAACACTGAACTATTCTGTACCAACAAGCCAAAGCCCTTCCAGACATGCCCCATTCTGCCCCAAATCTGTAATATTCGTGGGTTTATTATATGGAGGGAGGGAGTGTTGATAGCTGCTGAGCCAGGTTTCCTAGGAAGGTGATCTTTGCCCCTCAAAACCTGTGCGGCTTCACATGGAATTTAAGCCCTTGAATTTCTTTTTCTTTTGATCTGGTGCCAAGTCTGTGTCTTGGGTAGTTGTAGACATTGATTCAGCTGGGCATTGAAGCATAAAAAATGAATACTGTTTTTTCTCTGGGTATATTCCTGGGCTTGAACTTAAGTATATGTCTCAAGGATATGATACCTCTATGATAGCTAGTTATTGTAAAATATCTGTTCTTTGCATTCTTGCATATTCTCTTCTCTTACCCTCTCACCCCCTGTTATTCTAATATGCAATGTTATAATAATGAAATCCAGATTCACCTGAGCTAACACTTGGATGACAATTTTTTAAATTTTATTTTTTAATGTCACTATAGTCATTTTCTAAACATGTCACAGAGAACTCTGCCTAAGGCTTGTATCAACTGAACAGCCAACTTTTCTCATCAAGCAATGCTACTGAAAGGACAAGAAATGCAAATCTGCAAAGCACTGAATAATTACAGTCACAGAGAGGAGGCTTCTTTCACAGCTGTCTTACCACCCACATAGACATTTGGGTGCTGTTACACTTGAGCAAAACCTTTGCAAAAATTGTTATGATAGTTATACAAAACTCCCATTTCTTTAACTCCCTTCGTCGTCAACATTGTATTATAAATACTACAAGGCAAGAGACACAGGTTATCAACAGGGGCATAATGTTGAACAGTTGTTGGTCATTTGCTTCCTGTCCTCACTGGGTAAGCAAAAGCTAACATCTAGCTCAGGGCCTCAGCAACAGCAGCAGTGCCCATGTGCTTTTGGTCATAAAAAAGTTGACTTATCTCTGGCTGTCTGAAGTTCCAGGTAAGTGCCTTAAAACATAGTGGGGTTTTCCATTGTTTTTTAAGTAAGTCCCACATTTCCAATGATTTATGATCTGGCTTTTTTTTTTTTTTTCTTTTGGGTCTTGGGGGGAGGTGGGATGCACACTCTTCTTAAGGGTCATATGCATTATGGTGGTTATACAGCTCCTAACGTGGAACATACACATCAGATTCTGATGTGAATCAGAGCCTATCTGGGTGATAGGAAAATACACATAGCCTGTGGCTACTGGCTTCCTACAGCAAGCATGCAAAACAACCAAAATATCCTATTGCACGTCAAAATGCACCACCGTTCCAGCAAGTGTCACTCACAAAGGGCATGTAATTCTGGTGAGATGAGGGGCATGGTGCGGGCATTAGTTAGGACTCTGGTTTCAGATTGGTGGGAGGTCATCCTTTTTGAGAGCAATTAATGGATAGGGCTAGTTTTCTTTTCCCAAGAGAGAAGCATTATCCAATAAAATAAAAGGAACTAGGATACAAAACTTGTATTTGGCTATTCAGTTCTTCTGATGGTGAAGTTTCTCAAAACACATCTGTGTTTAAAAAGTCTAGTTCTAGCTTTGAATAACCATTTGGGAGTTGGACTCCATGATCCTTATAGGTCCCTTCCAACTTGAGATATGATTCTATGATTCTGTGATTTGAAGGCACTATGGTGTTAGGTGCTTTTTTGGCTATATGCCGTAATTCATGCAAACAAACTGTAAAAAAATACAGAGAACAAGGAGGAAACTTAGACATATATCTTGTCGTGTTATAAGTACCTCAGCACTTCCAAAAGCCTTTCCATTTCAGACATCTAGGTGTGTTCCTACATATCCAAGGCTATTGGTCCTCCTAAAGCTAACTTTTTTCTTCCTTCATTCAATCAAAAATATTTACATTACTGCATTGAGCTGCTCTTTCCTGCTAAGCTCCTTCTGTAACAATTGTTTCGGAACTGTCCGGCTCTTTTCACTTCGGTTACCAGGCATCACAAAGTTTTCCAATAAAAAAATGAAATCTAATTATGGTTCTTCTGGCTCAGAACCTGTCCTCGGAATGCCTGCTTTGAGACCCAAATGTTTTCTATGAACCTGTAACAAAATCACTTTAAAATGTTAATTTAGATTATGTACATGAAAATTATTGGCTTTTTTAATCAATAGTGTCTGATAATAATAATTTGTGCTATTTCAATTGGTTCATTAGCTTTTTCATTGTTGAATAATTGGTGGGAAACATTGGCATTTAAATAATAGTAATATTTTTTTTCTCTATTTTCCAAAGCCTGGCCAGTGCCTTTGAGATAACTATTTGGAGAGAACTGGTAATGAGCCTTGCTCCTGGCTATCAGAAATGGAATGAACCCCACCTGCCTCACCTGAGGGAGGACCTGGAAATGTCTCATAATTGTGTTAGAATTTACGCACCCTGGGGTGTGTAGCTCTTGGAAGATCCAAAATCCTCTTGTCAGGTCAGAATTAAATTTTTACCTCCTGTACCCCTGGCAGCTGTGTGGCTTATGATGGATCAGAGTGAGGCAAAGCTGTGAGTTCATCAAGCCCAGACTGTTTTTCTGTGTGATGTCTTACAAGAATGTGCGGTGTTCTGCAGCAATAAAAAGGCTTTTAAGCAGAAACCATCAGTCTGCAACAGAAGCACAGAAAGAATGGAAGCAGAGTAATGATGTTCCCTGCACACAGACACATGTTGCTTCATGACAGCCACTTCTGTAAGTGTTGTAGCGGGACACGGCTAAGGCAGAGGCAGTAACGTAAGCAAAGGACTGTGGTAACCAGGGGCTGGACACAGACAACACATGGTATCACTGGAGTAACTGAGATGTGGTGGGACCATGATGTGTGGGTACGAGCCCTCCAGTGGAGGCCAGTAGGGATGATGAGGAGGGATGGCCTTCCACATGAGGGAGCAGCTGGGGTTTGTGGAGTTCCTCTGTGGGATGGGTGGCAGGCAGGTGAGAGTGAGGGGGTCAGGGCTGGGGGAGAGGGCAGGGACAGGGGTGACACAGCAGGGTGAAGATAGGATGTTACTGACCTCTTGGTCGGGGGAAGGGGACAAAAAATGTCAGAAGGTCCCTGGTCACCCACCCTGGTTCTCCTGGGGGTCTGCAGCCTTCCTGGCACTGGCTGCAAGGGAGATGCAGCAGGACACGAGTTGCCAGGGAGATTTCTGGAAGGTGTCAGGGATAACTTTGTGATATAGGTCCTGCAGGGGCCAAGCAGGGATGAGGTAGAGCTGGACCTGCTGGTCAGTAACAAGGAGGAGCTGCTGGGGAGGTGGTAACGCAGGGCAGCCTTGGCTGTAGGGACCATGAGATAGCGATGGTCAAGATCTTGGGGAGAGTAAGGATTACAGAGTAGCAGGGGACAGACCTCAGGCCTTAAAAGAGCAAACTCTGGCATGTTCTAAAGAAAAAAGAAAGTAAGGGGGTGAGGGAAGGTGTACAATGCAAGGGACGTTGGTTCAGATTTTCAAGGGTCTCAGCAAAAGAGCAGATATAATACTTTTCTGTGGGACAGAAATTTTGGCATTCTTATAACTTCAGATGAAAAATTAAATAACTACCTTTTATGAAGCAAAATGGAAAATCCTGTCACCAGTTTGAGATCTGTACTTTTTTATTTTGGAGCACATTCACCTTAAATTGCATCTTTGTAAAATGGTATGCAGGAACATGGCAATTAGAGTACTTCAGGTACTTCAGAAGTAAACTTGACAAAGTCCTTACCATTGAAAAAGAAAGAGACACATTACAGCTCCACAAATTCTCCATGGTACTTTAAAAGAGAAATGTAGTATGAAAAATATTGAAAGGAAAAGTTTCAGGTGCAGGCAAAATAAAACTCCAAAACAAACAAAGCTCCCAACAAAATGTTTCAGTTCAGGTCAAGCTGACAAATGAAAATACATTTTTGGTGAAATTAAACATTTTGCACTGGAAATTTTTTTTTAAATGAAAATATATTTCCTATTGATGTTTTTTAGCTAGTAGTTGCCCGATGGTCTTTGTTAGATACTAGCTTCCTAGATAACATTCATGAAATACTGCTAACTACCTTAGGTCATGCTGAAAACCTCATATGAAATAATAGAAAAATTGTTTTGGTTTTACACATATATGTACTTGGAAGAAATATATACATCCCTAGGTACTGTATCCATTCTGATTACATTAAATTTACTCAAACTTATGATTGAAGTTACTCTTATCTGACGTCATTTATATACACATTTATGGGCTGCTATACCTAATACTGTTGATACACTCCTGTTCATTAATAATCATTTGGAAAACATGGCTTCAGATCCAAGATTTCAAGGATGGTGGTAAAAGTCATGTTTTGGAAATGGGTAATTTTTTTAGGTCATTAGAGATTCATCATTCTCAACGTTCATGAATTAATAGGCACAGAAGTTTAATAGTTTTGGTTAATTTCTAATTTTTATAAGATAACATTTACAATCCCATAGCTGATATGCACTGTGTAAACATCATCTTGGCTTTCCTACTCCAGGAACAGCTCATAACCCACCAGATTTCTTCAGGCCTTTAAATCAGAGCTGTCTTTAAGGGTCACAGACTTCAATTCCATGGCTCTTCTTGAATGGTTCATCAGAACAATGCTCCACAAAAAGGATGAATTTTATTCCATCTCCCCCTACTTGAGCACTGCCTCTAAAAGAGCTGCCCCTGCCATGGAGGAGGGAGAGGGCTCCCATGGGACCTCCCTTCCCTCAGATCAACAGGTGTCTCCATGACAAGTCAAAAGCTCCTCCACTCTCTGAAGACCTCTCATAGTTACTGAGCAATGAAGTGTTTCAGTGAAAGGAAATAGAATTAAACAAAAGCAGTAATAAAACCCTATATTGCTGTTTGCCATAGAAGGATAAGTAGGTAGTCTCATTTAATGTCTTTATTTTTGAATTAGAATATCTACCATCAGCCAAAATAAACTTTAATTCATTATTTAAGTTTCCCACTGTTTTGCTACAAGATAACACAGGCATGATTTTTTTGGGGGGGTTACAAATTTACTGCAAACCCATGGCATTCCTTCTGGGTTTAATACGGGTGTGTACACTGTAAGTCACAGAATCAGAGAACCAGAGAAACTTTGAGTTGGAAGGGATCTTTTAAAGCCATCTAGTCCAACCCACCTGCAAGGAGCAGGGACATCT
>NW_010542529.1:1846-17426 GCF_000687285.1 Phaethon lepturus | reverse complement strand
TTCCGTCCAGTGTGTCGACCGCACCACTCAGTGTTGTTGGCAAACTTGCAGAGGATGCACTCGATCCCACTGTCCATGTGGCCAACAAAGATGTTAAACAACACCGGTCCCAATACCAACCCTGAGGAATGCCACAGTGTCAGGTGCAGGTTGAAAACTTCAAAGAACTGGCTTATACAGATACATAGGAGATTTAACAGGGTCTAGATGGCCATGTTTTTTTGGAAGACAGAAATGAACCGTCATCTTCTATACCACACATTCTCAGCTAAGCATTTTGCTAAGATGCTCATTCCCATTTCTGTTCTTTACTGCAGTGTAAAAATACTAAAGTCACATTCTTCTGTTTCAAAAGCATCCAATTAAATAGAATCTTTTCAGTCTCTTGTTCAGCTATTTTACTGGCATATGCCCAAATTAAGATGATCACGCCTGATAATGATTGATATAAAGGTAAAACTGAAAAGGGACTATAATTTGCACCATGTTATCTCAGTATTTTATATGAGAGAAAAAAGCTGTAGAGAATGATAGAAAAGAAAAAGACATTTGCCGTCATCCCTATAGACTGGTCATAATTAAATTGTGAAATTCTTACAGAAAATGAGCAGTATTTTTTTACTGCCTTTCAGAACTGAACTGTTGATCTTATGCTAATATGATCTAAGTTTAAAAGCTCAGCCTTTACAGTGTGTTAGCTTTCTTTATCAGATAAGCTCTAAGAGTTATTTGCTGCTAAACCTAGATATGCATTTACTTATAAAGGCATAAATTGTTTTTTATTAAATGGTAATCAATGTACAAGATTTGCAGTGGTCATACCTTGATATAAAAGCTATCTAAAAGCCCCTGTTTTTCATTTGCAGAACATACAAATGTGTTCCAGAGTATTTGAGTTAGGTTTAATGCCATTTACAGCACAAGAACTGTGTTCCATATATGCTTACACTTTCTAATGTTGGTTGTATTTAAATTCTACTTTTCGTGTGCCTCCTAATTCTCAAAAAGAAACTACAGAAGGGAGGTAAGAATGTGGATAGCCAGAACAGAAATATAAATTTACAAAACACTAAGAATGAAGGTGAGAGCAAAGAAAAAATGCAGAAATTATTGTATTTGTCATATCTTAACTTCATTAACACTTTTAATAAAGCATACAATTTATTGCAATTTTGGGAAACTTGGGAAAGCTGCTGACATTAAGGTGTTTTATGACTTGCAAACACTTACCAGTAACATGCTTACTGCTAGTTTTTTTGTAATTGCTCAGAACCATTTAGTTACTAGAATGCTTGCCTCTGCAGTCATGAAGCATCATTGATATCTAATTATGCTATCTGAACACAAGCAAACTGAATACTGTGGTGTTATAGCATTTACAAAAAATAAAACACATCAGTATGTGATATACTTGCAATATTCTTTAAATTGAATGATTGTCTGACATGAGAAAAAGGGTACCTTGTGCAAACTGATGTATGTGGGATTTGATTTACTGGATATCTAAGTGCTTTCATGGGTTTATGTTTTCCACCTAAATTTCAATTTGTAAGGCGAAGTAACATTTTTTATTTTTTTTCTTTGTTGTCAGTGCCACCATCACTCTATATCGTGTTATACACTTAAATATTTGGAAAGTTTTCAGTACAAAATAGATTATTTTACCAAACATTTATAAATATATAAATGTTACAGGTCCATTTTTCTACTTCAGTGTCTATAGAGTTAGGCCCATGGCTATATAGTTTGTGACTCTGAAGTCTCAAGCCTTGCTGAGTAGAAAATCATCCAAAGCTCATCCAAGCTGTAGGTCATCCTGTGATATGAAGCTGATGCCATTCTATTGATTCTCTCCATTAGAGGTATATCAGCCTGCTCCACTAGACAGTCCTGCTCCAACTAGTTATGACCACAGTAATGCTGTAAACTACTCCTGACTTTACTGGTTTCTACTTTTTAGCAAGTATACACGTCACATGTAAAAATGTGCCCAGTTGAAGCTGCCAACGAGAGATTTCTTAAGAACTTTAAGCTTTTCTTCAATGTTTGAATTTCAGAGAAAAAAAATCAAGCCTACTCACCTGAAATACACATAGGTATAGTTATTCTGTCCAGAATGTTTACATAATAAACATGTATTTCTTCCAGTTTATGTTGTATCCACTTTTTTTTTTAAAGGGAAATACCTATAAGCATACTGAAGTGTAAAGTTAAATGGAATTTAAACTGTCTCAGTATTCCCCATCTAGCTGCCCTTTTTTCCAGTAGAATATTATTTACATTATTTTGTAGGCCTTCATACTTCTGGTCCTCCTTCCCATATCTGGGAGAAGTCGCTCCCTTCAGGTTTTTTTTTTTGGTTTTTTTTGGTTTGTTTTTTTTTAATGTGATGTATAGACAGAGGCAAGAAAAGGTATCTGCAGAGAATTGTTTAAGCTTTCAGTGTACAGAATCATCCTCTGTACCCCGTATTCCAGTGAGCATAGGCAAATCCTAGGGTTATTACAGTTAGGTTTGTGAAGTTAGGTGGAATGAATCTGGTTCTAAATCCTACGTTTGCCAGTGACATGAAAGGCCAAACTATACTTTCTCAGGAGCTATTCAGGTGGCCTTATGGCTCACTCATTAAACCTTATCCATGCTTTTTCTCTCAGCCATTAGGATTAAATATTTGAAAAACAGTAGTGTATGCATCAGTTTCTACGTTTTCCAAGCAGTATGCCATCGCTGCCAGCTGTAGTTGATGTAGATTTAGGCAAATCTGTTTTGCTGTCATTGTCTTGGTAGATTCCAAATTCCCATTACGCAGAGTGTATTCCATATGAAATGAAACAAATATAATAGTCAAGACAGAAATAAACCAGAACATAATTACTAGTACATAGTGCAATGATCCTTCAGGAAGTGTTACACATACCTGTTCTGTGGCCTATCCTCCTTCCCTTTTGCTTCAGGATCTGGAAAGCTAAGATAGACACTGCAGATACTTAAATCTAATGATGTGTTTTGTATTCACATAATGTAGTACTTTGAGGAGTGACATGACTATTCTAATTTACTCAAAGGTAATTTATTAATGTACTCCTCCTCCTCTAAGTGGGGCATAAAGTTTTATGCTCTTCATTAGAGCCAAGACAACATACAAAATGTGCACCTTCTAGTTGCTAACAGGAGTTTTTGAATACACTGCTTTTGAATACACACTTTCATGTGAAATATATCTCTGTACAACACATCTCAAAAGAGTAGATGTTGTAAATACTATTATGGGGCTATGTTTTGCAGAACGTGTTTGAGTATATCTGTAAAGCTGTGTGTATGTATGCAAGGACGTGTCTCAATAATGAGATAAGTAAGATTTCTGAGCTTCATTAGAGATCCTGTGAGTCTGTTTGGATCAGTTGTATAGTTATATGTTGAAATAATATGGAACTATTTTGGTATTAATGATCACGTAGGATTTACAATCAGAAAAGTGCAGAAGAGTTTTTTTCAAGATTACTAATATTTGATTAACTAGAATGACAATGAAAGCATGGTCCCTGATGGTTAGCTTTTATGCTGCAGTTACATTTAATGGTGCAACGTTTCTCAGCAAGCATTTTCCAAAAATAGACTTAGTTACTTAGCTAAATAAACTATTTTAATAGATAAACAGTCTCTCTCGAGTACATTAAGAAAGGTTTGTACTTACGTTGCTGAAACCAGTAAACTGTAATTAGGACCCTTAGGTTTGATTATGATCCAGATGTGAAATCTGTGAATGGGTTTTGCTGTCATAAATCCCCTAAAAGATCACCATGGATTACAGTGTGAAACTTTGAAGTGTTCCAGAAAAATACTCCTTAAGACAGAGAGAAATATATGAGATTTGTGTCTTGTTAATGCACATACTTTATACAAACTGTTTCCATACAAAGTATATTTTATATGGTGGTTATGCATAGTATAACACTTTGGAATGTTATTTGCTTCAGGTGTCTTGCTGGATTTTCTGGACAGTTTTGTGAAATAGAAGTTAATGAGTGTAATTCATCACCTTGTCTACATGGCTCAACCTGTGAAGATCATGTAAATGGATACACTTGTAAATGTCAACAAGGTAACTGACATCTGACACAACAATCTTAATGAGAGTTTTGAGTTATCAGTGTTACTGCTGAGAAAATTGGTAAATTATATCAAGCTCTTCATTTTTATATAACCTATAAATTAAATAAATATTAACTCTCTGACAAGCTTTTTGAATGAAATCCAAAGAGAATTAACTAGTCTAATAAGCACGTTAGAAAGACTTAAAACTAAAACCAGCGCATCAAGTGAGTCTGAAGAATTATCTAGAGCTAGGTTTATTGTGTATGATCTTTACTAATGTAACTTAACTCACCAAGCAGTCAAGCAGGCACTATATAATGACTAGATAATTTAACTGTCTACAGGATAAGATTGACTGAAACAAAATTCTGAATATTTTGACTAACATTTATTATCGTTGTTGCTGCTGTTGTTGTCACACATATCCATGCTTAGGTCTGCTGGTTGGGATGAAAAGAAATTTTCTGAACAATTATAAATAGAACAAAAACAAGCCATTTCTAAAAAAAGTGGGACCTGTTTTCTTATGCTAACATAAATTAACTTAAACAGGTCTCGTGACTTGGGAAAGTATAAGGGGTTTAATATTTATACAAAAGCAAAGGTCATAGTCAGCGTGCATTGTCATGCGATCACAAATTTAATCTGTTCAGGACTGCTCATCGTCTCCTGTCATGTCTATTAACAAAGAGCCTTTTGTCAACATATGTAGGGTATAAATAACTGCCTTGACGCATACTGCTCCATAATTCTTACTTAATTCTTCATACTGCTCCATAATAGTCTTAATTTAAGAATTACACAAGTACCTACCTTCTGAAACTGTAATTTTTCAGTTTAAGTCTGTTGTTTCTTACTGTACTGACCTGAAATGCTGAATACTTTCTTCAATGGTATGATCCAAGATTTCTTAGCAATTATTTTAGAGATTATTTAGATATATTCTGGAAGATAAATATTCTATTCACCCATGATATCTTCATATATCTGATCTGCTTATTCTGTTTGTGATGAGGTGTGTTCATCTTGTTGGTTTCGCTTTACAAGCAACAAGATCTTGCTAAACTCTCCTGAAGTCAGGTGACCATATGTATTACAGAAAACTTTTCTGCAGTCTTTCTAGCAATCTGTTCATATACTTTTTACATAGATTTATATCCATACTTGTTCTTCATTAAAAAGAAAACACATAATGAATTGAATATCAATAAAATCAGTTTTTATTTTACATATTTTTTCATTCTGAAGTGTCCCTAGTGAAGTTTACAAAACTTTATGTAACAGATTTTTTTTTTTTTCCCAAGTGTGCAATATACTGAAGTGTGTGTGCATGTAATGAAAGTCAGTACGGACAGTTTATTCATTTGTTTAATCAGTACTGAGGGATGATACTCTCATGCATAAGACTTAAGTGGAGGTATCTTTGGCTTACTAGAGCCTAATTAATTTTAGGACTAACTTTGTCACAGATTAATATTTTTGTAGTAACTTTTTTTATGTCTAAGAGATAGTAATCTAGAAAGACAATATACTCTTGATGTATGAACCACTGAGTGAAAAATTTCTGGTCTTTGCCATACAGAGGGTCAGAATTCATGATCATAATAGTCACTTCTGATCTTCAAAGTCTGTGTCATGACCTATCTTCAATACTATATATAATTTTTCTTCTCAGTGCAGTTACACAATGGAACTTCCACCTAGGTAAAACTCACTCTACATAGTACTGCATATGGCCATATACCGCTTCACCAATACAGGTGACGTAAGAACTTAAAAGTTTTTTTTTGTCTCATTACAGTGTCTCACACAGAATACATTGTCGAGTTCAAAATTTTTATTTTTAAAGCTAGTAATACTTTAAATTTGAATATAGATGTGGTGGATTGACCCTGGCATGGGGGGTCCACCTGCTCCAGCGTGGGGTCCTTCACGTGCTGCAGGTGGAGATTTGCTCCAGCGTGGAGCTCCATGGCTGCAGGGGCACAACCGGCCTCACCATGGTCTTCACCACGGGCTGCAGGGGAACCTCTGCTCTGGTGCCTGGAGCCCCTCCTGCCCCTCCTTCTGCACTGACCGTGGTGTCTGCAGGGCTGTTTCTCTCACATATTGTCACTCCTCTCTCTGGCTGCAATTGCTGAATTTCTGTGCTGTGTTTTGTTTTTTTCCCCTTCTTAACTATGTTATCCCAAAGGCGCTACCACTGTCACTGATTGGTTCTGCCTTGGCTGGCATTGGCTTTATCGGACGTAGGGAAAACTTATAGCAGCTTCTCACAGAAGCCCCCCCCGCAGCCCAAAACCTTGCCACGCAAACCCAATACAATAGACATTTAATAGTTGCTTGCCAGCCAAGGACTGTAACTGCTGTCTCTCTGCAACTGCTGTCTCTCTGCAACTGTACATTGAAATGTGTGGTATAAGTAGAAGCAGCTTCTCTGGGGCCTTAGAACTCACTCCGGCTGCTAACATGATTTGAATAACTTCCAGCTCAAGTGTAAACTGCCCTTCTTCTACATCTCTTTTAATAATAGCATTCATTAGTAGGGGTGAAAGTTTTCTACGTGATTTCTCTACCAGGGAAAGACACAGTGAAGGAACCACATGCATTATGTATAGGTATCATGGTTGCATATACTGTTTTCTTAAATTAATGTTGTATTTTCAAATGTTACTTGAGTTATGTGCCTTCTGAAACCGTTGAAGAGATGAGAAGTTAAACTTAGAAAAGGAGTGAATTTCGAGAGGCAGGGGAATCTTTGGGAGGAACAGCTTTTTGGAAAGTCACATAACTGAAGAAAGGGATTGGAAGATTAAAAAAAAATATTTCCCAGAGACAGAAAATAGAAATGTTTGGAACAGATCTTCTTTTGTTGCAGACTGCTACTATTCACATATATAGGTCTTGGATTTCTCTGCTAAGCTATAACCTATAGAAACACGGAGACGGGATTGAGTATTTTGGGATCTGTAAGGCAACAGTGGGAAAGAACTTGCCATAAAGTAGAAAGTGTGAGATATCCAGCAACAGATCCACAGTTCTAATTTAATGAAATGAAAAAAGGATAATGACAAGACAGAAGTAGGAACAAGGCAGATGATTGCAGCTTTCCAAAAACCTCCAGAGAACAAAATGGAACATGTGGTGACAGCATGTGATACCAGAAAAAGGGAACTGATTTAGCTCTGAGAAATCCATTCTGTAATGGATTATGAATTTTGTCAGCTATTGTTCCAGTAGTAAGCCCCATACCTTTAGAATAATAGGTGTATGTTCAGGAGCTGTGCCTGCACCCGCAGGCTGTTCAGGTGCAGAAGCAGCACTGAGAGACGTAAACTGTATTCTAGCAGCATCTCAGACGGCTCAAAAGTAGCAACAGCAGCCTCTGGAACTAATAGCAGCCTCACAGCTGAGGTGTTTAGATGGGGCAGGCTGCACTTCTACCAGGGCAGCTAAAGCAGGACTGGAATGTAACTAGTGGGCCCACTTGATGCATCCTCTGAGGGAAATGCAGGACAGGGGCAACTAGATTTGTGTCAGCTGAGGACTGCTGGGTTTTTTAGGGGGGTTTTGGGGTTTTGTTTATTTGTTTAGAAATAGGAACATTTAACTGGAGAGATAACAAATCTGTAACAGGTGGTGGGAATATCATGGCAGAAGGTCTGGTGTTCTTCAATAACTGGCCGTATTTTACACAATTCTGGGTTTGTTTTTACCAAGCAAATGGGCTGCTTCTAGTCCAGCTTAGCTTTATGAAGAGCAAGTTTAAGACAGGCTCAAGTTACATGATCTAAAAACCCACCTCCAGACCAGTTTTTGGCCTCTAATTTATGGATGTACTTAACTGTAAAGGAGATTTTTATAAGATAACAAAAATGTCGGTAATCTGAGTGTTGAAGTATAAGATGGTATTCTGATGATATCTGAACACAAACCTGCATTTGCTCAGAAATTGTCCTCCTCATTGATCTGGTACAGTAATCTGTCTCACAGTTTCTCTTTTAAACTTGTTCCCTTTATTTTATTTTGTGTAACTGTAACTATTTTCATCTAGCTAAACCTCCAGTTTTCCTTCCCCAGTGTGATAATAAAGCACAAATTTAATGAATGGGGTAAAAAGGTGAAAAGTTAAGATAGGCAATGTCATACTCTTTCAGTTTAAATTTTGGAAGAAATGTGGCTTTGGTTGCACTGTGCAGATCTACAATGAGGTAAGATGTTTCAGAGTGTATTTTACCCTTGCTAATTCTTAGCCACAAGAGAGATAGTGATACAGATAATTCAGTAGATGAAGGTCAACTGATCAAGTCAGTTAATTCAGTAATGAAAGAATATATGCAGGTTTTACTCTCATTTGCTTACTTATGTCTCTCCAGAAATAGAAGCCAGCAAATATTAACTTCGTTAGTAGATGTTCAGTAGAGTATAATTGTAAAGTCCATATAGTTTAGATAGTGTTTGTTTATTGTTAAACTATTTTTTTCTTTTTTCTGTTTTGAGAAATCACAGCCCAAAACAGTACATACCCATCCTGTACTATGTATTTTTATATATGTGAGGAATGATTGTAGTTACCCATAGCTTTTTTTGATTGACACTCTATAAGTGGATTAGATTTTAATGTCTCTTGTTTTTGGGTCAGTTTGTCGTTTTTTTCCCCTGGCAGGATGGGAAGGCCTCCATTGTGAGCTGGATGTTGATGAGTGCATATCCAACCCCTGTATACATGGCATCTGTGTTCAAAAAGACCCCAGCTTTGGTTATTCCTGTTTTTGCAAGCCAGGATTTGTGGTGAGATGCTGACATTCTTTCTTCTTCTTCCCTTAACCTGACTATTCATTGTTGCACAGAAAATACTGTATGTAATCCCTTTTCTTTCTAATCTCATTCAGATAAAACCTGACCTTTCTGAAAAATACAATATTTTAGTAACTGTTCATTGTTTATGTTGTTTGTTTGTTTTACAAACAGGAGCCCTAATATTCCAGAGAAACAGTTACCTAATATCCACAAAAAGTGGACAAGTGAGAGTGTATATAATGGCTTTGTCAGTCATCAGAGTACATTAATATTTTTAAACACTAATTAATCTTTTTACATACCAATTAATAATTTTACATACTAAGATAACTCACACTTGAAACTATTGCAAACAGATAGATATTTTGAAAACAATTTCCCTGAAACTAAATCAAATGGTTCCTTTCAATGCTTGACCCTGTGGGCCTTGGTCCTATGTTTTATTCTCTCTGTTTAACATACGAAAAGAATCCTTTGAGGGTGGCTAAATGTCAGTGCTGTATTCATCTAAGGTTGAAATTTCCATGCTGCCACTACCTTTTTCTGCCAGTTACTTCTGTAGTTGAAGATACACAGTTGGTACTTACAATTTGAGCTTGTGCTTTACCTCATCACACTTCAGGTTTAACTTAATAGTGTCATTTAATAGATTGGGGTTAGTAACAAGGAAAGAAAGGAGTACATGATTTTTTTTTTTTCTTGCTTCAGTAATTCTTATCTCTACAACTCCAAGCTTAAAATTATTTGAATACCTTTTCTTAATAAATGATGACAGTGATGTTTATTTTAATATCTATGCACCATTTGTTTGCTGTATTTATGTCTGTAAAACAGAAGGAACAGATTGTTGCAAGTAAGATTTATATTTACCTTCATACATTCTCTGCAACCAAGTCAAGAAAGAAATGAGTAACTTTTCGGACGTTAGCCAGTTTCAGGGCTTCTTTCTACAGCAGAAGATTCTCACTTAACAATCAATGAGGGGAAAAGTAATGAAGAAATAAAATGGAAAAAAAAAGTTTTTATAAAAAGTGAAAAAAACTTCTGTCTTCAGTTCTTCTCAGGCAGCATGCCCGTGTTCCATGCCCATTCTCTCAAGGAGATCCCCAGTACATCCTAGCAGATATCAATGAGCACAAGTATAAAGTGGGCTGCTCCACAAGGGAAGGCAGGCCAGGAGACAAGGATAGCAGCAAGGTAGGCAGGGGCAGTGACCTTACAGGCAAGTGGTGGAGTCCCACAGTACCCAAACAAGGATAGGAAAACAATACCAGTGATGGTAGTAGCTATCCAAAAGGTTCTTCCAGAAGTCCAGGTACTGCCAGGCAAGTCCATGATCCCAAAGCAGGTCTAAAGTTAAGCCAGGAAGTCAAGGTAGCAAGGCAAAGTCAGGATCAACGAAGTACTGGCCTTACTATATCAGGCATTAGCTTTATTGTAAGCTCAGTCAAGGACCAAGGGCAAGGGCCTGAGCTTAAATACAGCTTCTGAGCTCAGGTATGAAGGCTCTAGATGAGACATCTCACACATCTTTCTCACAGCTTACCTCTTTTCACTGCAGGCTGATCCAAGGCTGCACAGCTGCATCGTATCAGAGTTGACCTTGAGCACAGGGAGCTAAACCTGTGAGTGTGAAGGAAGAGGTTGCAGAGATGGATTGCAGAAAATTATGAGGCTGATCAGGGCCTTGACAATAATATATTCAAGTTTAAAATACCAGAAGATTGTTGTGTTAATGCTCTTTTCACAGGACATTTCTAAGTCTTCTTCACACACACACACCTTTCTAAATACTCAGAGTGGAACTTCCAGTTCTAAACAGACTTCATACCAAGTGGTCCATCATTAGTAGTAAATGAGGAAAGGGCTGTCTTCTTTGTGTGGTGCAAACATGGAACCAAATAATGAAAGCTTTTATAGGTTACCTTTATAGATAACTGAAACTGCCGTATTTCCAGGAAGTTTACATCCACTTCCAGAATAAGAACTTATGAGTTCCCTGAGTCTGCATCCATATTTTCCACAATCCAAAATGTGGAGAAAGGACTCAATGTAACCTTGTCAACCTCAGTGTAAGCATAAGTCTTTCTGAGACTCAGAGGACTCATTATATCTGAACCTAGCAGTGGGAAGTCATCACTGGGTTTGGGTTTTTTTTTTGGCTAGGACTCACTCCTGGTGTTAATTTAGATGAGAAAAACTAGAATACCCCTGCATTCTATATTTAGAAACTACCAGTTCCACCAACTTCTCAATTTTTCCTCCCCTGTTTGCTTACAATGCAGAATCATCATTATACTGTGACCATCTTTATTTATGTAAGATATCCCTATAGGAATTGACACAGAAAGGAATGTATGGAGGCAGATATTTTCTCTATAAAAAGTAAACTTTTCTCAAGTTCCTCTAGGGGGGTAATAGAAGGAGAATAAGGGTCAGTTTGAATATGGCAGTGGATTCCTATCTTTCTTGTACTGGGAAGCCCAGAACTGGATGCAGTATTCCAGGTGTGGTCTCACCAGTGCTGAGCAGATGTGAGGGATCACTTCTCTCAACCTGTTGACAATAGTTTTCCTAATGCAGCCCAGGATTTTGTTGTTCTCTGCTACAAGTGCACGTTGCTGGCTCATGCAATTTGTCATGCACCAAGACCCCTAGGTCATTCTCTGCAAAGTGGCTTTCTAGTGTGTCAGCCCCGAGCATGTAGTACTGCATGGGGTTTTTCCACCTGAGGTACAAAACTTTACATTGCCCTTTACTGAGTTTCCTGAAGTTCCTGTCTGTACACTTCTCCAGCCTCTCAAGGTCAGTATAAATGGCAGCAAACTCATCTGGAATATCAACAACTTTTCCCAATTTTGTATCACGTGAAAGCTTGCTGAGGGTGCACTCTGTCCTATCAGCCATTACTGAAAAGCTAAAACAGTATTGGATCTAGTGTGAACCCTTGAGGTACATCATGACTGGCCTCCAGCAAGGCTTCATGATCCCTGAACACAGCCCTTTAAGTCTGGCAGTTCAGATGGTTTTCAGTCCATCTCACTGTCCACTCATCTAGTCCGTACTTTGTCAGCTTGTCGGTGAGTATGTTATGGCAGAAAGTGTTGAAAGCTTCACTAAAGTCGAGACAGACAACATCCACTGCTCTCCTTTCATCCACCAAGCCAGTTATCTCACCATAGAAGACTATCAGGTTGATAAAGCACTATTTCCCCTTCATAGCTCCATACCAGCTATTCCTAATCACCCTCTTGTCCTTCCTGTACCTAGAAATGGTTTCAGGTGTCATTGCTTCATCAGCTTCCCAGGAACTGAGGTGAGGGTGACTGGTCTGTAGTTCCCTGCATCTTCCTCCTTCCCTTTCTTGAAGACAGGAGTGACATAAGCTTTCTTCCAGTCACCAGGAATTTCTCCCAGTTGCAGTGACTGTTTGCCCACAATTCTGTAAAATCTGTATTTTACCATAATTAGCTTGGTAGGTTGAAAATGGATTTTAATAATGCATATAATCTGACTAAATTTACTGACAGACTATCCTAAGAAGGAAGAGGCTAACCCATAAAAATGAATACGATTTTTTTTTTTCAAGGTGCTTTTTACAGAGCGCAATGGGTACCATTGATACTTCCCCACAGTCCATAGCAACTGCTTTCTTTTTGTCTTCAAAAGCAGGCTGGCGTTCAAAACAAGGTCGGGTGATGATGAAGGATATATCAGTTGAAGGACACAGTCTTTTTATATGGAAAACAGTCAGACTCTCATATTAAAATAATCTCATTTTGTTCATTAAGTATTTATACTTATCCTACATGAACAACTGTAATGGAGATGATCAATTACACTGTTTTTTAGTATTTATTTCTCATTAAAAAAGTCTTCTGAATGCCAAATAAAACCATCAGAGAGGAAGCTTAAAATCTGTATAAAGAAATTATTTTTCACTCATTGCAAAATTCATTGGTACAAGTCAGTGTTGCATGATACTCTAGAGACAAAAAGTACAAATAAGTCCAAAAATGGGTTAAAAGGAGGGTAGGTTCATTGTTATTCAAATTACTCTTCTGAATGTTACCCTGGCTTAGGGAGTCTTTTAATTATTGCCAGAAGTTGGAATGGCATATTTGGTGAATTATCAGATGCAAACTCTGCTTGTTTTCTCCCTGTATTTTTCCCCAGGTATTCATTAATAGCTCACTAATGGTGGAGCTAGACAGATATTTTACCATGGGTCCAGCTTTTCTATTAGTACATAGCTTTGACGTTAACTGTACAGCATGTTGCAGAACAAGCCCTTACAGAAGTAAAAGTAACAAACCTTTGAAGTAGCTGGAATTCTAAGATGTATTGTCTTTGCTTTTATTCCATTATTCACTGTTCCATCCTCAGTCCCTCAGATTCCACTATGCTTTGGGAAGTCCACAGTAGTGAAAGAAAACGTGGGAAAAAAACCCCAGAAAAATGTTTAACATACTTATCTTAGCATGAAAGATAAAGACTTAGGGTCTAAACATCTCAAGATGTATATTTGGTAGACACCTGATGGGTTCTGGTTCCTAACCATGCGTAAGTGTGGGGTGGAAACAGTGAAACTGCCAGGGAGATAAGTATTCAAGGAACTCCAGCTACAGTGTGTGTTAAGTAAATCTTCTGTAGTCTATGTATGTAATGCTATCTGAAGTATGGATCATAAAGTATGAATCATGAAGTGTCTCACAAATTTTGAGAAGAAAGGCATAGCCAGTGGTACATGGAATAAATGTTTACTTTTTAAATGGAAACATCTATAGACACATACCTACTTTTAAATATAAATCTCTGCCATCTGCCTGCATGGAAACTGTTAAAGCATTTACAGACACTTTCAAGGCTATCAAATTTATCTATCACTATTTAATGTACCCTTCATGCACAGTGGAGGTTATCCACATCTGCTTTGTTTCTATGAGTCATTAAAATCATAATCTAATGCTTTTCACCATTACGTGTAGTAGTAATAAAAATGTAATAATTTGTCACAGGGAAAGTCAGAATAAAAAAATAAGTTTTATAGGATTAAAAAAGATTATTAGACAGAAATCTTATTCAAACTGATCATTTGTGCTATGTGTGGAATTAGAAGACAGCAAGGAAGAAATGTTTTTTTATCACTGTATGGAAATATGATAAATTGGCCTGCTGCTCCTTCGTACTTTGGAATACTGATACAGTGAGTGATTTTGTAAGATGCCATGGATTTACCAGATAGCTCATTTGCTTGCCAAAACAAATTAAGAACTTGACTGAAACAAGCATGGATGTATTTAAATCATTCAAAAGTCTCAATTTAACCTCTTCCATTTTAAACACTGAATAATTTAAACTTAACTTGTGAGAAAAATAATTTCAGTTTCTGCCTTTTTCTCTCCTGCACCTCCTATTGTTTCCTGGTATCATAAATTAATTTCATAGAGTTGATAGAGATCTTAGAAAATGTAAGTTACTTCAAGTTCTGTGTAAATAGCTTTCTAGATAGACAAGAGAGGCTATATAAGCATCTTGTTTGAGGGAAAATGTGTAAATGTGCTTATTGAGTGCTAGAGAATTTACTTGGATTTTCTTACATGTGCCCCAGTTTGCAGGAGGAGCTTCAGTCATAAATTGTAGCATGATGATATGTTGTCAAGAGATGCATGTCTTTCAGGGATGACACTGTGCATATTTTAAATAGCTTTCCAGAGATGTAGGACCCTGCTAGGTTAGCTAAGTTAGCTGTGTCTCTTCATATAGCCCATTAGTTCATTACAACAGAAGTGAAAATAAAATGAACCCAGGCCTGGCTTCAGCATATATTTATTTCACACTTCAAGAATGCATTTAATTCACATAATTATTGTGGTAAAAGAAATGCATTTTTTCTTGCCTTTTTTACAGACCACTGAGTAGGAACATTTCTAATTTATTACTAGGAAGGATATTTCAGGCCTCCTATGAATTGTTAGTCTTGATAAAGAATAAAAAGTGAGTGCCAGGTCCAATTTGAGACTGCCACTACATTTTTTCTTTTCTAAGAGTTTTCTGTGAACTTAATGTATTAACAAGGTGCTGTGTGAAGATTTGATAACAACAGGCAACAAATACCAAGCTGCAGTGTACAAAAAGAAAGACCATTAGCTTGATAATCAGAACAAACCATACATTTTTAGACACTGAGTCCACTGTAAAAAATTTTCTGTATAACTGCATGCTAAGTGAAGATTATTATTTTAATTACTTTTTATTACTGGTGACAGTACTATCTTTGATACTTTGCAATTGCAAAACTGTGGGAAAATTATTGATAATTTGTGATACTAAGTTAGACTGAGAATATCATTTAGTTAAAATTTAAAATATAGAAGTATACTATTATATTAGTTAAGCAATATTTTCCACATGATTAGATTCCGTTTCAAAAGTGTGGACAGCTTAATATAAGCAAACAACATTTTAGAATCAAAAGACAGCAATAATTTGAACTAATGTGACTATGAAATGCAAACTGCTTTCAAAAATGGCTTTTTAAAAATTCTCTTTCAGGGACGAAGCTGTGAGCTTAATTACAATGATTGCTTTATGCAGTCCTGCTCCGCTGGGTTTCTTTGTGTTGATGGAATAAACAATATCACCTGTTTACCTACTACCGCCCAAAGCAAGAAAACTGTCACTG
>NW_010542529.1:0-1815 GCF_000687285.1 Phaethon lepturus | reverse complement strand
CCTGCTGAGATTTTAGACAATGACCTTCCATCAGCCCTGGCTATGTCTATGGAACTTTGGTCTAATCATGCTTCTCCTGATTTTCATACAGGACAGGTGTCCCAAGGTAAGTAGAAAAAGCTTCTGAGTAATGCATATATCAAACTTCTTTCCTTGTTACTGCTTTTTAAATAGTAAGAATATTCAAAATGTATCAATTTTTTTCTTAAGAATATTGTTTTCTACTTCCTGTACTGCCTTCTATTCTTTTTATTTACTCCATCATCCTTTCTTAATTGCATTTATATGTAACTCGAAAATTACTCTTTTCTCTCAAAATAATTTTTCCCAACATCTTACACATCCAGTAAGGAAAACTGCACTTTCTCTTAGCTTGGTTTTCAGTCTGCTTTGCTAAAGTGTACAATTTCATATGCCTCATACTGTCTTCAGCAATCTCTGACCCTAATGCCAATCTTCCCTTCTTCTTGACTAGTCAGCAGCAGAAAGATAATTTGCCTTATTCCATGGGGACTTTGGTTTTCCTTTCCTAGTTCACATGTTTTCTGAGTGCTTCCTTTTCTGTGCATCTAGATGTTTTTTCACTAAAAATGTCTGGAACAATCTTCTCAACTTCTCTGTCATTCTGACTGTTTATAGTGATGTTTTTGGGAAGCCAAAAAATGGCCTATCCTATTTTTTTTAAAGTATTTGAAGAACAGTCAACACTGGCAGACGTGCAATGTTTTATTTTGAAGATTATACCTTCATTGTGGCCTGTTCATTTTAATGAAGCCTGTATTATACAAATAGTGTGTGTATAAGGTATCCTCTTCACAGTTAGTTTCAGAATTTTTTGCTTATATACTTTGTCAGAGTAATTACTTGTTTAAGAAATAAGCCAGGAGTCCTGGTTTTTAATTTGGGTAAATGAGTTTTACTGAACGTTTGATTTCTGTACAGACTAGTCTTTTGGGAATATACCTAAGCTTTTGTTGTGTTCTTAATAGGTAGTATTCCTTCTTGATGTAAGTAATGACACTGAATGAAATGCAGTTAGTAAGTGCAGTTACATCTATCTATCCTCCAAAATATCATGTCAGCTAGCTTGCTCATGGTCGCAATGGGTAAGATTTGTAATGCATTCATTTAAATTGATTCAGAGTAGCAGTTCAGATTTAGAAAATTCAATACCTCTGTTCTGAGCAGTGCCACTTGTTCTGATGCTGGCCCTCACAGAGAATATGAATAATGGGAAGGTTTGCATTTGCTCAACTCTTGAGGTCAGTGCAACCGCTTCTACACTTTTATTAAGAATATGATTTACAAAGTTGTATTTGTCTGCTATATAATACTTATAAGACTGAATAAGATTTTGGTGGCCATGTAATTTGCTGCAGACTGCATCCAGGGCCAAAGTTCACAGAATCATAGAATAGTTCGGGTTGAAAGGGACCTTTTAAGGTCATCTAGTCCTGCCTCCCCCTGCAGTGAGCAGGGACATCTTCAACTAGATCAGGTTGCTCAGAACCCTGTCCAACCTGACCTTGAAGGTTTCCAGGGATGGGGCATCTGCCACCTCTCTGGGCAACCTGTGCCAGTGTTTTAACAAATGTCATCGTGAAAAGTTTCTTCCTTTAGATCAAAGCTAGCTCTACCCTCTTTTAGTTTAAAACTATTACCAGGCACCGTATTACCTGTAAAACTATTACTTGTTCCATTGTTACAGGCCCTTCTAAAAAGTCTGTCTCCATCTTTCTTACAAACCGCCTTTCAGTACTGGAAGGCTGTAATAATGTCTCCTGGGAGCCTTCTCTTCTTCACGCTGAACAGCCC
>NW_010542528.1:83214-83505 GCF_000687285.1 Phaethon lepturus | reverse complement strand
TGCCAAACACAGAAAATCCCAGCCGTGGTCATGTTCTGGTTGCTCCTCTTAAGAATCTGCTCTATAACAAGAATAACTCCGGTGTTGCTACTAATAGCAACCACGAGGGCAGGGATTGAATGAACATACACCAGTTTAAAAAGCCCCAAAAGTCTGTCTCAGCTACTCTCTTAATTTTATTCGAAAAGTGCGATTTTAATATGCCAGTTTCCAGGGACAAGGCAGCCTCTGCGCGCTCTGTATGACAGTTTGTGAACGCTTTCCAGCTATACCCCTACCATTTAAGAGCGG
>NW_010542528.1:45053-83200 GCF_000687285.1 Phaethon lepturus | reverse complement strand
AAAGAGTGTGGAAAAATAAAGCTGGGCTTTATTACTGCTTAAGAAGAGTAAGGTTACTTACTCTTCACTTACTGGCAAGAAGCCAGTAAGAAAACCGGCCAGTACCTGGCTGTGGGATGCCAGGCTGGTGGAGAGAAACAGCTATCAGACTGGGTTGTCGTGTACTGGGCGGTACTGTGAATCCACTTTAACATAAAAATAACATTTAAACTTTAGAAGCAGTTACCTTCACGAGGGAAAGCCGAAGCCCACACGCATTCTCCAGGCTGATTAAAGAAATAATTTTGAAAACCACGTTTGTTTTTTTTTTTTCTCCCACAGCTAGCTGATCCCTCCTTTTGGGCTTTCTAGTTACATCTTTTATAAGATGCAGTTAATTGGTCAGGTAGCGTAAGTATTGTCTTTGATAATGCGCAGAAATCTAGTGGTGAAAATAAATGCATTTGTTCTTCCAGTCACCAGAAATTAGTGAAGCAATACTTGTTTAATTATAAGACATATGTGTGCTTTGTTAGTTTCCATCTGTCTGCTCGCTGATTTGCAATTAAATGACCAGAAGAAAAAGATATGTCCTGTGGCAGTTGAGGGGAAATGATTCATCTCTAATGTTTCTGTGTTGTGTATGTCTATGGAGCAGCGTGTGCGAGAGGCAGAGGGAGGGAGTGGGGAAGCGGGGCGGATCTGGATATAAGGGGATGAGGAATGCTGAAAAGTCTCTTGCTTTCAAGTTCAAACATATTTCGTTTTCATGAAACCAAATGTGGACTCCCTTTAACTTATTGTAACCCGTCTTTCTGTTTGGAAAAAACTGGGGAGCAAAATGGAGCAAGGAAGAAATACCTGATGGGGAGAGGAGATGGGATTGCAGAAAAAGGAGGCTGGTGTAGTCAGAGTGAAAAGGAAACTGCAGAAAAAAAAAAGGATGGGAAAATGGTAAAAATTAAATCTAATTGGAGTATTCAGAGATGATTAGTTGGAGATAGGAATGGAACTGTTATAGCATGTCACAGATTTTCCCTTTGCTAGAAGAATGTCAGGCCTTATTTAGTGGCCCTTTCTTCTATCATTGAACCAGTTCACTTCTGTTAACTCTCAGGGAGTGATGCAGTAGTGAGTCAGACCTGTTACTCTTTGTAAAACGAGACACCTAAAAAGGTGGGAGAATTTTTAAATTAATATGAAGGAGAAAAAAAACAGAAAAAAAAACACAAAACAAAACAAAAAAGGTGAACATATGTTCTCTTCATAAATAGTTCAAGAGGTTCACAAAATCTTTTGCTGTGTAAGGTATTCCCGTCACTGATAAAGACGTACAGTCTACCTCCATGTAGCTACACGGATGGGTACCATATTACCTTCCCCACCTGCCTCCTTCCTCTGTTCCTGTTCTCGTCTTTCTGCAAAAGCAGTAGCTGGAAGGAGAGCCTTTCATGCCTCTTGTAATTCTGGACACAGCCTGCGCAGGCATGTCTCAGGTACGGGGAGGTAGCCGTCTGACATTTCATCTTCAGAATACTGGCAGGGAGAAGACAGCCAGCCTTCCACAGTATGTTTAGTTTGATGTTCTGTGGTGTTTTATTGATCAGCAGCAGTGTCCGTCACTGTGTGTAATGGTAACTGCCTCAGAGGCAGGAAGGGGGAGATTGAGTAAAGCCTTCAGGACTGTTGGCTTGCTGCTGGTGGGTCTGTCCTAGCTGGTGGCCCCCCACCCCATTGCCGTTGGGAGCCTCTTGGATGTTCTGGCGCAGTGACGGCAGGCGGGGAGGTGGATGGGAAGAGGTTTATTCTCCGCTGTGTTGGTGCTTTCTGATGTGGAAGACTTTGTCTGCAGAATGAGGCAGGGGGGTTTGTGAAGAGGGAGGGAGAGAGAAAGGAAAGTATGTGTGTTGGGTGTTTTCAGTGTTGCCTCCTGTGCGTTGGATTCTTTTCCTCTTTGTCCAGACTTCTTACGTCAACTTTATTCATTACCAGCAGCACCAGAGAGGTGCAGAGGTTCCTTACGTGAAGAGTATGTGTCTGTGTTGGCCCAAAATGTCACCATCTCACAGCTGCCCTGCCCCATGTCCCGGCTCCCGGCTCCTCTCCGTAGTGAGGACTGCACAGACCAGTGTGCTACAAATGAAGTAAATAAAGCACGGCTTAGCACCTTCATTAGCAGTCTCAGCAAGAGAGTCGGAGTTTGAACAAAGAGGCGCAGACTGGACTTGCGTTTAGTCTTTTGCCCTTAGAGCAAATTTCAAATTGCTCATCTGAAACGAAAGGTGCTATTTCCTATTTGTACCAGCCTCAGCCAATACTAGCTATGTGCATGCACTTGATTAAACAGTGCGATAAGTCACTATTGAAAAGTGTGACCTTGAAGCCTCCAAAAGTTTCTATTATTTCTTTTTACGGTTTTGCAGGCAAGTCTCCCAAGCGCTAACATAATGCTTTATTGCTAGTGTTGCCGGTGATGATAACAAAGGACCGTTCCCAGACGTGTGAATGTGTGCATCCCTGTCACATCGCATAGAGGAAAGAGAGCTCAGGATGTAAAGAACAATTTCTTCTAGTCTGAAAACAGCAGTGCTTTTAAGCCTCGGTCTAGGAATGCTCATAAGATAACATTTTATTCAAAAATTGTGCTCCTTCTGAAATTTTCAGAAAGTGCTTGTGTTTGCCAGCTGAATTTTGGTTGTTTCATTTGTCCTTTTTGTCTCTTCTCTACAGATGATGATTTTTTTCATGAACTTCCAGAAACCTTTCCATCTGATCCTCCAGAGCCCTTGCCCCACTTCCTCATCGAACCCGAAGAGGCTTACATTGTGAAGAACAAGCCCGTGAATCTGTACTGCAAAGCGAGCCCAGCCACGCAGATCTATTTTAAGTGCAACAGCGAATGGGTTCATCAGAAGGACCATGTGGTGGACGAGAGAGTGGATGAAACCTCTGGTGAGTTTGTGTTTCGTCATGGAGGGATGAGAATTGCAAAGCACTAATATCAAGCCCACTGTTGTAATCTAGCGGCTATTTCGTATGGAAGCCCTTTTTCTTTACTCTTGATACAGGTGGGAATTCTGTGTCTGGCATTACTGAACATTAGCTGTCATAGCACAGAGGTGGTGTCTATGTCCAGGTCAGTTAGAAAAACGTGATTGTAAAGCACCCTGCCTGAGTTTGAAACAAAAAGGACCCAGGCGAACTGTACACAAAAAAAAGAGAATTGTTTTCTCAGCCAGGTCTACTCCTTGCTCACTTCCCCAGTGTCACAAATTCCCAGTGTTTCACTGTACTGTAGTCATAGACCGACAACCACATTCTTCCCAAAGTGCTGAAGAGCAATTGGGTTGTTCCTAGATTGACGTGTTCTTGGGGAGATTTGAGAAAAAAGGAGAAATTTAATCACTTTCCAGCAAGAAAGAAGGAGAAAGCACACCTGGGCACAGTTTAGAGCAGTATATTGATCCAGAGCAAGCACCTGGCTGTTATTCCATTACACTTTTCTGCCTGCTCCATAGAGCCTGTATGAAGGAGAACTACAGTAGGTTAGTGAGGGAGGGGAAAAAAAAAAAAAAAGCCAAGAGCCTCATCCTTCCTCAGTCAATACCAGAAATCCCACTGGCATTCATGGAAGAAAATTAGGACCCTCATAGTAACAAAAAAAACCCCACAAACAAACAAACAAACAAAAAAACCCTTGAGTAATAAACCAGCATAAAACAAAGATATGATTGTTGCCATTTGGGAAGACTGGTAATCACTGGAGTTTGAGTCACATGCAAGGAGTGAAGCAGGACTTACTGCTGGTTTGGTGGCTCTGAGAAATAACTGGGTACCAAGCAAGAAGTTACCTTTCATCTGGGAATTAAACCACCACTTGGTCTAATTATTTAGAAAAATAACTCCACCAGATGTCTTGGAGGTCTCTTGTGAACGGGGTTTTATTTGTTTCAGCTCATTTATTTGCACAGAGATCAAAAGCATAAACTTTTAACGGTACTGTGGTGCTCTCAGCTTGAAAAAGAGAAGGTGGGTGTAGGAAGAAAGGCTGTAGAAAAAATCTGTATTAAACTGTGGGCCTGTTTGTTTGTAAGAACTGGCTTTTCCAACAAGTTGACTGCAGCAGGAAAAACAAAAAAAGAAATTTTTGTTACTTAATATGTGTTGAACTTTTTTCATCTGTGAGAGTCCACTGGAATGAAGAAGGACAAGCAGGAGGGCAGTTATCACTGATAATTTTTTAAGCCTGTATTGACATCAGCATTCAGAAACATGCAAGTGTTTAGCTGCAGCTAAAATTTTTCACTACTGGTGAAAAATGAAATCTTTTTTCTCAAAAATCTCATTGTAGAAAAACTTCATGATGCTGTAAAGCAAATTGCATTCTACAAATGTAGAAGGCCAGTCTTGAAAAGAGATGCATCTGAATATATTAGAGGACAAATGTTTTGCATAACAAACAGCAGCAATTATGTGCAAAGGAAACCCATATCCAGTTGGAGATTCACATAATCTACTGGACTTTGGGGGGAAGGAGGGTGTCAAAAGCTGTGCACATCAGATTATTAGCACAAGAACCACAAACCCAGTCATACTAATATCTTATAAATGAAACTGTCAAGAGAACCTAAATTTGTCAGTCAATCTGGTTGTTGCCAAAAGGTTGGTTAATGCATGGCACTCTTACAGTGTTTGTGCACCTTCCTGTAAGTGGGTTGCGAATCCAGGGCTTATAGCACATAGTTAGTATAGAAATGGGTAAACAATGTGTTTAAGGTATTGGTAAAATAATATCTTCTTCAAAGCAATGGAAACTCAGGAAAATACATCCAATGCAGATGGATCTGGAGAAGAAGTTGCAGGAGACAGTGACTCTGAGAATTCATTCTGTTGCCTGAAGAAGGAGGTATTGGCTTGGCAGCTTGCACCAGTCAGGCTGGCAAAGCCCTTTGATTCTACCACTTTTGAGGCTATTTTAGTTTCTTTTGCTATTTTTGACTAGCTAGTGCAGTAGCTGTAACCTAGGGCACAGCAGAAGGGACTGAGCTGCTCAGGGGTGGCGTAAGGACGGCAGCCCAAGCCTACGCTGCTGCTGGCTTCTGGCTTGCAGTTAGAGAGGCTGGAAACGTTGTCCACAAACCAGGTTAGGTCTCGCCTTTACATGGGTAACGCAGGGCTCAAAGGGATCTCGGTTACACAGTGTTTCTGATGGGTCAGTTGTGTAATCCCAGCAACTGAAAAGTGGGTGCATTCTTCTTTCCTGATACTTCACCGTTCTTAAGGTCTGTTCTGCCTAAATATGAAGATCACCATGCTGAGGTGGTCTACTGCTGCCATTTTTGAACCAGGCTTTCTCTTTCAGTTCTTTAGGTAGAAAAGCAAAGCAAAGGAAAACCAGACAAACAGACAGTAAAATGTATGAGAGGAAAAAAGTAAAGGTCACTTGTGCTTTCTTTTCTAAAGGATGGGTAATCAGGAAGAAAGAGGACTAAAATACAGGTGGGATGCTAGCGGTACATCATCTTGGGATTGTAAATGATGCATGGCAGAGAGAAATAGGTTTTGATTTGCAAAAGATTATGTGTTCATGGACTTTGAGCCCATGCCTAGGAATGAAATCTGTGTAGAGATGATTAACTCTTCTTATAAGGCAAATTTGTTTCTGTCATTGATAAAACCAGAGACAACAGCACAGCGATAGCAGGGGCACAAGAGATGGAATGAGAGTGCAGCCGAGCTCTCGTTGAAGATAGCTGCTAGATAGAAATGTTGAATATATTAAGAAGGGTAATTTTTAAGAGAGGAGAATAAATATTTATATCTTTTTCCTATGTATATTTATTTTTCTTTGTAACAGAGAGAAGGTACAAAATAAGAGTTATAGTTATATGCACTTCACACTGTGGGATATTTTTAAACAGTAGGTAAAACATTGCTGTAAAGAACATGCATAGGGACTCTGTGGGAGTTGTTGCCTTCTGGTTGGAGAGGATGAGAACAGTAATAGTGACAGGGTGTTCTAGTACCACTTTATTTAATTAAATTAGCCTGAAGAGAGAGCCTTGCAAAAAAATTTCCAAAGATTGAGTCTGAGAAGCCAGAAGCTTTACACAGAACACCATTACATTCTATTTTTTAATCCTCAGACTTGCTGGAATATTTCTTCTTTATGGAAAAAGCTAAGCATTTTCATAAAGAAGCCAAATGGGTGCTTTGAAAACCTTTAGTGCACATCTTTGACTCTTTCATTTCCTATGTACATGAAATACAAGGCAGGGCATGGTCTTTTTTATGTTTTCACTTTTTCCATTAATGTGGAAAAATGTATGTAAAGAATGAGAACACTGGTTTTATAAAAAACAAAGATGAAAGTTGTTTTGAGGGAACACATTTGATTTTATGACTGACTGTCATAAAAGGTAACAGCAACAAAGGTAAAAGGAACCCTGCAGAACTGATGCTTTAGGGGGCAAGAAAATTCTGTTGTCACAGGGCAGGAAGCTCAACAGCATCAATAATTGTTAGAGCAATTTGTGCACATTTTCCAAATTACTGTACCTCTGAAAATGACTATGGCAAAAGATTTTATTTTGCATGTGTGCTTTTTATGGAGAAATATTTTCGGACACACACCCCCCAATTCTGCAGTGGTGGGAGAGTTGCAGATGTATAGAAAATCAGTGTCCTGCACCCCTTTCATTTGTCCAGAAGGTTTAAATGCTGCTAAATCAAACCCCACATCCCAGTGATGTACAACAGAGAAAAATCAGGACTACAGGGACCTTGTTTTTGTCTTTTCAATTTGGATATGCATTGTAGTAGTTTCCATGACTATTAAGGTGAAATGATCTATAAAACCCCTCTTGCCCTCTGCAATGCCAGTGACATGTTCTTCTTCACTCTCCTTCAAGGAAGTAGAAAACAATATTTGGGACTCTTCTAAGTGCTAATTAAATAGACATATTGGGCAATTCAGCCAGCATTATTGTTTGCCTACACTTTCTGTCTTCTTTTGCTGGGATGAATAGGGAACGGAGGGCTCAGAGAGTTTGCTGATGACCTCCTCTGTGTTCCCAAATAGCAGCAAGATGGAATAAGGACTCTTGAGCCTGGCCTGAGGCCCCAGCTAATGCAAAATGAACAGGCTTATCAGTGCAGTCTCAGAGGAGAGGCATGCTGAGGGAGGCTCTGTTAAGGAGCAGGTGAAGTCGCCAATCATTTTTCCCATGTTCTGCCTGCAGAAGCGGGCTCTCAGAAGACCTGATGTTCCCCAGGAGCATCCCTGGTGCCACCCAGCCTTCAGCAAGGGTATGTGGCTCCAAGGACTTTCCCTTTGGCTACCCCTTCAACACTCTACCTCCCCACAAATCAACGAAAATGATAAAATTAGAATCTGGCTCAGAATAAGATTTTTGTCTGATTAAGAGGGTTTATCAAACTGCACTGAGGCAGATGAATATGCTCTTCTTTTCAGACAGAAATCTTAGACTTCTTTGTTTCACTTTCTTTACACAGCCGCCACTGTGATTCCCATGCTTACCTCCCACCATTACCTTTCACCATTAATAAAGTATTTTTGGATGACTCGCAGATTTGATGAAAGGAGACTGAGCTTTTGACGTAGGGTCAGCATTGATCTGGCAAGTAGGAGGTTGTTACCTTAAGCAATGGGTTTGGCAGCCTGTCGAGGGAGTAGGTACCCAGCTAGCTAAGTCTTTAATAGATCACCCTCTCAACAGAAAGATCAAAGATTGATGTCTGCCCTTTTGCCTTTAAAACAGCTCTTACAAGGTGCTGCAGCCAAGACAGCAGTGGGGAAGCCTCCACAGGGACTGTCTTCTGGCTCCATGTATAGAGGCAGAAAAATCACTTCCAGCACACCGTGCTCCATCATTTTATCTTCCTCTCTGTATGCACATCTCATGAAAGCCCTTTATTTTAGTGTTTGTGACACCACATTTTGGAAGGCTGCATTGCCCTAGTGACAAAAGCCCCATCAACTTGTTCAGAAGTTGCTTAAGGTGGGAAATTTGATTATACAGCAAAGATCATCATGTAGCCTTTCATTTTGAGCGGTTGTGCTCGTTTGTCTTAGTATTTTTTATAAATAAGAAAAACTATTGTTACTTTTAAATCCAGCACTTATTTGAATACCAGTGTTGAAGAACTTGGAGCCCAAATATGAAATTCAGATGCTCTCTGCCTCCATGTAAGCACAGCTCAGGGAGAGGAGTGCATTTTACTTATTTTCTGTGACCCACGGATCTTCCTTTCCTTAATGCTCTTTTCCCTCTCTGCACATCTTCCTTCCTTAATCTCTTTTTGCTGCTTCTTGACCTGCTGTAGCCTCCTAATTCTCTGTATTATTTTTCAAAAGTCCAAAAGATAAGGAAAAAAGCAATTTTTCTGAACAAGTGTGGCCAGTTTCCCTATTAACTTCACTAAGGAGATGACAGGTGATGCTAAATGCTGCAGTTATACTGAGCCTGCAATATTTTGACTCTCTGGGGTAGAATACCTCGGGGTTATGTTAGTAAGGGTAGCCGCATATCATAAATAAGGATTGTTTTCATTCCACTGTTGTCACAAGTCATTTTATTTTCCGTTTATCATTGGATCAAATCCATTACAAACATCAAGCACCCCGATTCAAAATAATTATTTCTCAGCAACATATTGCCAATTTTTAGCTCTGCTCCTTCAATACCCTGCCCTAATCCAACTCATTTCAAGGAAATTTAAAAACGCGTCTATGTATCTCTTCCCAAATGCTTCTATTAATAGTTTTGAGATGTGGCTTAGAATTAATACTACAGCACATTTTCTTTAGTAATTCAAAGTTTGTCCCCTCTTTGGAAGGATGCTGTAAGTGAAACATGTTTATATGTGTGGTCTGAAAGGCTGCAGCTGATACAGAAAGGAGCAGACAACTCTATTTCTCCAAAGAACTGGAATTCTCCAGGGAAATGCAGTCTGTTTACTTGCATAAAAGTATATGAACAAACCCACATTTTTTTCCTATTTGACATTTAGGTTGCAGCCAT
This sequence comes from Phaethon lepturus, assembly GCF_000687285.1. Taxonomy (NCBI): domain Eukaryota; kingdom Metazoa; phylum Chordata; class Aves; order Phaethontiformes; family Phaethontidae; genus Phaethon; species Phaethon lepturus. Next base: position 74,177 of record NW_010542528.1, on the reverse strand, counting down.
TTTACATGTTGCTCGGGCCATCTTCTGTCCTCCTATCACTCCCTGTGTCCTGGCGGGCAGCTCTGGAACCCCATGCTCATCACCACTGCAAGAGGAGTTCTCTCTTCTTGCAGTTTGTGTCTTCAAAATTAGCTGCTAGGAACATGGTCCTCAGCACGCCCAGATCAAGGGAATACCCGACAGCAAAGCTGCTGCAAACATTTTTTGCAAGCAGGCAAATTTTCCACTTTCATCTTGAGTAATCAGTATACTTTGATAGAAAAAGAGCCAGCTTGGAAACTTCAGAAGCAACACAGAGGCAGAGAATCACCATTTTCTAGGACAAATTCAAAATGGTGTTTATTTTTGCTGAAGTGAGTGGAGAAATCACAGAGGTCAGTCCTGACCTAAAGAAAGGAAATAATATTTTTATAAACAGAATAACAACATTGGGCCAGATATTTGCTTCTGGAGGGAAATCTGCTTATAGGCCATACCAAACCATCCCCAAACCCAGGAAGATTCTCTTTCTGTATAGAAGCCTGCAAAAGAGTTTTAGACTAGATATTAGGAAAAATTTATTTGTGGAGAGAGTGGTCAAGCATTGGAACAGGCTGCCCAGAGAGGTGGTGGAGTCACCATCACTGGAGGTGTTCAAAAAACATGTAGACATGGCACTTCAGGATATGGTTTAGTGGGCATGGTGGTGTTGGGTTGATGGTTGGACTTGGTGATCTTAAAGGTCTTTTCCAACCTTAATGATTCTGTGAAAAGACTGTGGGGTTTTTGAGTTTATACTCCATTGAATGTAGTATTCACTACGTATAACAGGCTTATAAAACATATATTCACACATCATTAATTTCTTCTTTAATCAAACTGTTTTATATGGGATTTTTGTCCCTAGAAGTCTTTGTGGAAGGCTGCTTCAAGCTCTTACATGTAGACACCTTCTTCAAGTGTTCACAACCATTGACACCTGCCTGTTGTGCCAATGTTGTCCTTTCCAGCAGCCCTTTGGCCTGTGGGGATGGGTGCCCCGCCACCTTGACAGGTGGTGGCCATGGACCTCGTGAACCCTCTGCCCTCATGCTGCTAAGCTGATTGAGCCGGGCTCTTCGAGCCTTGGCGCTTGCTCTATCCTTCAGGGTATTCAGGGATGCTAGCAGGGGCCCCAGAGGGAGCTACTCTTCCTGCAAGTTACTCCTGCTCACGATCTTCCTGTGAGTAATGACGGGTCCATGGGAAGGATCATTTGCCTATTCCAAATTTTCTGTGGATTCACCATGTATCTCTGTGCAAATCACTCAACGTCTCTGTTATTTACCTCTGCAAAGTGCTTTGGGACCAAAAGATAAAAGCTTTAGGATATTTATTCATTTCTTATTGCAGCATTAACTTCCCATCTGCAGCTGTTCACCTAATTGTCCTGAAGGTTTCCTGTGGGCTTCTAGAAAAACAAATCTGAGACAGGAAATAAAGTTATTTAAAATAATAAGAGGAAGAATATTGATGCTTAATGCACTCATCTGAAATGTTTGAGGATACCCCTCTGAATATTTCCAGCCTACACCTTATTTCCCTCCAAGTTTTTCCTTCATTAAACCCTTTGTTACACATGTGTAATCCCATTAATTCCCCAAAAGACATCTTCAGACATCAGTCCACCCACCACAGCTTCAGACTAACCACAGCTTTGCACAGCAATGCTTCCGTTTTCCATCCGTGTCCCCTGGCTCCTTTGGAGCTGAACGCCCTTTGTGTGGGATCTGGAGCCCCCGCAGCGAGGGCGGTCTGGTGCCTGAAAGGCCAATAAATGTCAACTTGGTTTGGAAGCGAGTCCCAAAGGACAGTCTCCATCCTGTGTCTGCTGGCCTAAATGGAAAACAACTGTTTTCTGGATACAGGAATGGCAGAAAAGAACAGCAGAAGCCAAGGTCTTGTGAGCTGTCAAACAAAAGTGCTGCAGTCAGTAGCACCCCAGCAGTGCAAGGGCAGGAACATTTGCATCCTATAAATGTAGGGGTTTCAGTTAATTAAATATGAGAATGAGTAGGACTAATAGGTCTGTAGTTTCTTTGCAAAAATCCCTAAAAATAATCAGGGAAATGGAAGGTCCATGTTATATCATACTTTTTCTTTGTTGAGAACAAGTTACAGTCTGATGCAGTCACTGGAATTGTAGTCTAGCCCTGTTTAGAGACATCAGGCTCTTGATGACTGGACAAGACATTGAAGTGGTGTTGTCTTGAGTCCCCTGAAGTCTGTGTAAGCTTGTATCTCAGCTACCTGACTAATATCTTCTACTTTTTTCTCTATTAGTTCATCAGGCAGTGAAATCACTCTCTGAAGGGAGGTAGAAGAATTCCTGTTGCTTAAAACAAGACTGGAGACATTCTTCCCCCCCCCCCCAAAAGCACCATTTATATGGAAAAACCCTAGTGAGGCTTTTTTCACTATGTGGGTAGGGTTCCAAATCATCTCTACCGTGTAAGGGAAAGGAAAGAGAGGTGGCTGTCACATGCAGCTCTGACCCGTACAGGATCTAATTTTGTGCTGCCTTTGCTGGCTCACCGCTTGCATTTGTTTTCTCATTCCCACGCATTCCTCATTCGTACGTAAATGAGCAGCGTGATGAGGTAGGTACCAGCAGGACTGCCATTCACTGGCAAGGTTATGTACAGCTCTTTCTCATCAGGTTTTGATGGGATGCCTTTCACAATTCCTCGTAACTTCTCATCCCTCTTCATATTTTGATTGTGAGAGCAGAAAGGAAGTCTTTTGTCAGACTCTTCTGTGTGTCTTCTTCCCCTTGAATACTGATCTTTAGGCCCTCGCAGCCTTTACTGTTATTTGCACCCATGTTTTGATTTTGAGAGAGGGTCGTGGTTGCTTGATTGCTTCTTTTGGCTTCCCAGTGACTTGTATAAATGAAGTTTCTGTAATGAGCGCTGATGCTGCGCCTTGGGTCGGTTGCCGTGCCCTCCTCTAAAGAGGAGTTAGGATTGCCAGGCCTGAAGAATAACAATGCCTAGAAGTGGATCAGGCTCACTTTGAGGTTTAGTTTTAATCCTTTTGTTCTTCAAGTGAGGTGCAAAGCGGTACTGGCATTCAGTCAGAGTGGGTACGCAGAGAAAAAAAAAAAATTAAAAAAAGAGGCAGCCAGAATTACAAGGATGCTATTGGTGGCATTTACTTACATAATGAAAAAGGTCTTTTTTCATCTCAAAGTCGCATGGCTCTGCAGAGCAACTTGCTCGCATCCCTGGTGCCTCGCTGTAGCTGACGGGGTCATGAGCTGTGCTGTTTCCAGAAACATGTACACACCAAATGACTTCTGCGCCCGCCAGGCTGCCTTTTCGCACGCCTTCCTGCGACGGTTCTTTTATTCGCTACAAACCAAGGAAAATCTCCTGGTGCTCAGGAGCCGGTGTGTTGACTGCTGCCCTGGCACAGCCCTGAAAACACGCTGGATAGAGGAGCAGACAGTAAATTCCCAAAGCTTCATTTCTGTCTGGTGAAAGTCATTTCACTTGACAGCGCACTGGACAAAGCTGCTTTGAAAGCAGCTTCTTGCCTTTTTCTTTTCTTCTTTTTAATTTTTTTTTTCAAGATACCAAAGTCGGCTGTGAAATGGCATCCCCAGCATGCAGAAAAACAACGGCAAAAAGCAGTGGGGCTTTTACACTTCTCCCCCAGCCTGCTGTTCCTGCACATCGTCGACTAAAAAAAAGGAAAACAACTGCTGAGAAAGGCTCCCGAGTGACCCCTTGTGTCACGTTGCGACTGTCCTTGTTCCCACAATAGCTGCACCAGCCACTGAACTGTGTCATTGCATCAAGTTCATAGAAATAAGGCGTTTTCACATTGTCTCTGCTTCTCAAAACCACGTAGAGTGGGTGTGATACGTAAGTACATGTGCAGATACATATTTTATATATACACGCACGTATATGTCAGTTAGTCAATAACATAAACAACTTGGTGTATATTTTTATATTAAAAATTACACACAAACCCATTTATTGTTTATTTCCCTGCCCCCCTCCACTATGCAAAGGGAATGTAAACACGCTGTTCAGAATTCAGATGCTCTCAGTTGGCTTCCCAGATGTTTGAAGTTCAATAGATTTTTTTTTTTTCCATAATTTCCTCGGCTTCTTCTAGTGAAGTGCTAAACAATCATTATTCCTTTTTGCCTGCACATTGAGATTCATCTGTAGGCTCTAAACTGCCTCAAAAGTGCTTCAATTTTGCATGAGCACTAAGCTGGGGACTGGGAAGCATTACCCACTGCTGAAGGCCCAGATCATTAGAAAGAGCATGTAAATCCTCTGAACCAGAAATAAAAAGTGCACAGATTTTCTTTGTGAAGTCTCAACTGCAGCTATAAGTAAAACATGAACCATTGGCATGGTTTTTTTCCTGGCCCTTGAAAAAAACCAAGCCACCAATATCTTTTCTCAGCTGCACGTGCCTCAACCAAAAGAAGGGAAGATTGGGCTTTGACCCAAAAGATGGAGCTGCTAAGAGCTCATACTCATGCTTTCCTGTGCGGATGACCTCTCTTCTTCCTCCTCCCTGTAAGTAGCACCAGCCTGGCAGAGAATTGCTTGGGTGCCGCCGCTCGGGGTTACTTAGTGTCAGGATGACTTGGGTCAAGATGCTTCAACTCACATTTGTTTCTGCTCCTAGACCTCAGCCTATGTGAGTTCAGAAATTATAATGCCCATGGTTGAGCGTAAATATATGTTTGTAGTGAGGTTTTCTTTGGCATCCTGCTACACCAGAGCATGATTATTACTTTTGTACCAGGAGAAGGGAAAAAAGAAGGCGGCAACAATAGGCACACATAGTTACACATGGAAGAGAGCAACGCATTTTGGAGCAATTTGTGCATATTAACAAAAAATGCCATCAAGCAGAAAATAGTCTCCATTAAAAAAAAAGGGGGAAGGTGTTTTTCCTTTGTCTCTGAATTGTTTATAGGCTGAGAACAAGCAATGCAATGCTGTTCTGAGGTATTAAACAGCAATAGTTCAAGGCGGATGTAAAGCAATCAGCTGCCGAGGTTGGTGAGGGGGGAGATAGCAGAGGGGCTATTCTCTACCTTCCCCAAGGGGACAAGCCCACAGGGCAGTACTGCCCACCTCCGCCACGCTGACAGGGACCTGGACACACGGTTTGTTTTCCACCAGCATTCAAGAACTCAGTTTTGAAATCTTCCCTGCATCTTACACAACTTGGTTCTTCAGATGTTAATGGGAAAAGAACAAAAAGGCCTGTTTTCACTAAAAGAAAATAAAACCCAAGCAGAATGTGTGTTTCTTAATTACAGTTCAAAGTAAAATCCCTCTGAAGACAGCCCTTTCTAATTTTTGTGTAAGTCAGTTAAAATATAGTGGGGGAGCTGGGTTTTTATCTTAACTCACTACCATTAGCTGGTGACTAGATACCATAGCTAACTGATGCAAACCAGTGCAAGCTTGACTTTATTAGGCTGTTGCCTTCACCTGTATTAATTTGAGTTAAGAATGTATCTGTTTCCTAAAGTCCTAAAGAGAAAGTTAGGAAGAGAGCAAAAATAACTGGAAGCCTTTAATTTAAATATTTAAGGTAATATTTGTGGAAAATTGTTTGTTGTCTTCATGCAGTCATTTCATATCACCAGCCAGCCACACTTTACGGAAAAGGAGTATTGAGGCAAAACCAGGTGCATGCAATCACAGCCTGAAGGATTACTGGGTGTTAAAGCTGTTTGCTCGTCTAAACTATCTCTAGATAACTATCTGTCTATCTATCTTTTGTTAAGGTTACAGATACTCTATATAGAAAATAAGCTATAGGCAAAACGTGCCATTGCACAGTCATCTCTGTCCCATTAGGATGCACAGAGTACATTTTTCTCAGCAAGAACTTTAATATTTGAAGTCTCTTCATGTGCATAGCCTATTTATTAATTTTTTAAACACCAAATTCCATAGCTTAAGTACTCTGATGTATTTGAGCAGAGTAACTCCCCTGACTGTGAGGGATCCATTTCTGCAAAAGGGTAAATAAATTTCAATTCTGACATACCATTGATTTTATTTTTACCTTTGTAAAAACGTTATTTCACCAAATAAAGTGATCAGCCTTCTGCTACAGAGACAGGTTGTTTATAGCACCCGTGATGAGTGATTAAATTAATTGGACAGGTCATTCTGGACTATCAGTAAGTTAAAAGGTCATAATTCTTGGCTTTGGTCACTTAAGTTTTACCATCAGAGAACAGTCTAATGACAAAGGACTGCATAATAAGAAAGCAATCTGTTTACCTTTTATTAAGTCTGTTTACAGTCATACCACTTCGGTTTATGGTCTTGGCCACTTTCATGAAGCAAAAAATATGATGCTGTTTTAAAGATTTTTGGCCGAAGCTTTGGATGAAATATAAGACAGATGGGGACTATGAGAACTGAAGATGCTTTCATCCGTTTTGCCAAACCCTGTGGAGATAATTCAGCCCCTCCTGAAATTATTGCAAAACTCAAATTTTCTTTTTTGGTATCAGGATTCTCCCTCCACCCTCATCTTGCATAAAAAGCATGTATACTTACGTCATTCAAATCTGTCCTGACTGAGCAACATTCAAAAAGTATTCCTTCACGTCCCTTTCTTACTCCTAATAGCTAGAAGAAGAAACTGTGAGTCAGAAAGCATGGACTGTCTCAGACTGGCACTGATTTATTTTAGGACTGAGCAAGCCACCGCATTTTACTCTATGTCTAGGTTGAGCATCTGCATGGGGACGTACCATGGTTTTCCAAGTCACATGCCGTATGATTTGATTCTATAGCAGCATGCGTTGCATGGAGGTGTGGAGGAATCCCCCTACCCCAGAGCTGTGTGGCTGCTGACTCCCCAAAGCCTCTTCTACGTCACCAAGAAACACCGTTCCTGCCCTGTGTCCCCACCGCACAGCAGGAAGGGAGATTTGGGGGGGTGCGTGCAATCGGGGGCATCTGTGCCTGTCTAGCAGGGAGGGAGCCAACAGCACTGAACGTCAGGCTTGGGAGGGTGCTCTGAGTATTGATTTCAAGAAATTGAACTTGTAAAGGATTGCAAGTTACCTGCATGAAAATGGGCTATATTTCCATACTTATTTACAGTGGCTGCGATGATACACCTGCAATCTATATGCATGTATTACAGTAATGTCTTTTTCCAGACCAGTAGGTCATAAAGTTCCATCTCCTTGAGAAATGTGTTCTACGGCATATGTGATTACTAATTAATGAAATACCTTTTGGGCAAATGAAAACACAAAAGCACAGAAATTGTTTGAACTTCTACTTACAGAGAAAATAAACAAATTATCCATGCAGTTTCTTAGAGTTTGTAAGTGCGGTTCAGTCTTGCAACTAAATAGCTCCTGCTTAGTGTTGTGCCAGAGGGTCAAACACATGCCAGTGTAATACTTCCACTAAAATTGCTCTATCAAAGTCCTGAGGAATATTTTCACACATGTGGGATATTAGTATCAAATGCCGAATACTTATGGCAGCCAAAATACATGAAAATAATTTCTTGGCAGAACGATGCCCAGTGAGGTGTAAATACTAATTCTGTGACCTGGACTGACTCCAGGCTGGATAATTACGTTTGATTAATTGATAATAATCTGCTTTCAGACACTCACGGTGATCGTTTCTTGTCTTGAGCAGTCATATTTGGTTGCAGAACCTTGTAAGACATTTTTGTTTCCCTCTAGAACGAAATGAGTCTGATTGGCAAATCTGCTCCTATTAAAATCATTGGGAAATTTGCCAATTACTTTCGACGGGTGCAATACGGAACCCGGGAGTTCGTATTGCAGTTACTAATAATCTACCATAATATCATATAATTACATTACATTTGCATACATTAAAAAAGATAACATTTCTGCCTCTGAAGACCAGATAATCTACCTCGCAGTTTGTATAGCCAGACAAGTTAAGCGCTTGGGGACCGTGTGAATGAAGTGTGTCTTTGCTTGATTGTGTTTCTAGGATACAGTTTATAATAAAAGACCGTGTATATAAGGTACAATTCCCTCTTCACGCTTCCTTTTGCTCCAGGAGGGGTAGTAATTTTATTCTGATATATACCGTCAGCCAGTGCCTCTCCCCTGTGCTCGCTGGGCTGCACACATTAGCAGTAGGCAGACTGAGCAAGGCTCCCGCCACCCTCCGCCTCTCTCCACCCATGATTCCCTCATTAATGTGCAAATACAGAAATAAGTAAAGTTCTGGTTCCTTCCTGCTCCTTTTCAGAGCCCAAGTTGTAGTAGCCCCAGAGATACATTTATTTTATTGAAATGAATAATTGTATATACTGTGCTGCTAAATATGTAAAATTGTCACTCATGACGAGCCTATTTAATTTGTGGGACTAGGACATAATTGCAGTCTAATTATGCCAAACGCCTTGAGCCTTTTTGTAAGCCATCCTCCGTCCTCAACCGGACAAAAAGCTATTAGATCTAAAAGGATATCTTAGACAAGTTTATTTAGTCTCCTAATGGCTACAGGGTTTTGGACCTCTCTTTAGGGATAGTCCACGAATGTAATGTCTTTCTCTGGTGCCAGGTTTAGGTAAGTGTATTAAATCTGACTGACCTGTGTGTATAAATAGCCCCAGCCTTGAGCAACCTCTGTGACAAATCTTATAACCAAGCAGATCCAGATCTGTACACTCAGGACTCGGAGAGGACAGCAAATATTTTTGGTTTTGTTTTTTCCTGAGATTTTTTTACTTCCTTGTACTCAAGTTGTAAAACTTCTTACATTGCTTTTCTCTTGGGAATGCTGCAGTTATTCACTGAGATCAGCAAAGAAACACTTGTGCAGAAAGAGCCCAGCAACCTGGGGATGCATTTTTAAGGATCTGTGGTTTTTTTCAGTGAACAATCTTAAGATACAATTACCGTTTATTTTTGAGAATTACTTTAAATTTCTTTGATTTTCTGCATTTTCATTTTAAAGCTTCTCTCTTCACAAATGTTCTTGTTGCCAGAAATAGGACGGTGATAATTTGACCCAATATCTTCACATATCTGTCTTCATACCCAAGATCCAGATGGGATGCAAGAGGCTACAGAAACAGTTCTCACATTGTTGAATGTAAATCAAGTTTGGACAGTGCAAGCGAATGCTTTCCCCTGTCATATTCTAGCTATTCATCACAGGGAGAGTACGAGTTAGAAATACTGTATAGATGCTCTTTATGGATTTATACACATTAGAAGGGACCTGTCAAGCATTTTATCTACCCACATTTCTGTTATCTCCCTTCAGCTGTGTTTGTTATTGCATTGCTTTCAAATAAGAAGATCCTGACTTCTTGTGGATTGTGCCACCATCTATGTGATTATATTAATTCTGGAAATGTGCGGCTTACTCAAGTGTTGTAAGAAAACATTTATTCTGCGTATCTTCACCTGCTGTATAGCTTAGCCATGTGAGGAACTAGACTGAAAAATTAAATGTATTTCTAATAAAAAAGATGAGGTAGAGGAGATACTCTCTGTGAGAGGGTGACATTTTGTTACTTAGCACTGTGGAGTAGTAGAAATGGCCAATGCCAGGTAGGTTATATGCTGCATAAATTACTGCTAATCTCTTAATCTGTCTTGTAAATATATTTAGGCAAAGTATGGGGACTGATTTTATAAAGTGATTTCTAATTTTGCACTCAGAGGTTGTGCACTCACCCATAATCAAACAATTCGACAAACAGTTGCCTGAACTGCAGGCACAGCATGTCATGTTGTCTGGGAATATTGAGACATGGGTTGTTGGCTTTTTTTCTTTTTTTTAACGACTCCAGCTACTGTTCTTTGATGTAGAAGCAGAAGCAGCTTCAACAGGGATAAGATGAAGATCTGTTTGAAGTCATCATACCAGGGTTGTCCTGCACTTGGTGCCCATGTGAGGTGGATAAGCGATACCCTCCTGAATGAAAGCAGACAGCCTGTACCAGCTCCTCTGTGCAACCTGATGTACAGCAGTAGGTCAGCGGGTAAAAAGGCAGTTGCTCTCTGAGGTATCTCAGCAGATTGTGTTTTTTGTAAACTAGTCTAGAAAGGGATTTTCTGTTAGGGGTTATGTTGAAGTCTGTTAGCAGAAGGAATAGGGTTGCGAGTTGATACAAGAGAAACGCATCCCTTTGTGCTTGTCCCGGAGTCTGAGGCTGGGTGCATTTCAGCTGGGGAGATGTTTCTCCTAAATCGATGTGGCTGTTTGTGCAATGAGGTGCCAATGGACGATGCTCGGAAGGACTGGTTGAATCAGCTTTAAGTTCTGGCCGTGGATGCTCACATCCCGGGTGATCTCATGGCATCACCAGCTGGTTTGATACATTTTGGACTCTAGGAAAAATAGTTTACCTTATGGACAAAGAGGCAATGATATTTTTTGGTTGTAAGCAGAAAGAGGCAGCATCTATTTGGTACATAAAGAAGGTCATGGCACAACTGTTGATATGACTCAAAGATCAAAGACCAAATTACTTTGAATAACCTGACTCCTATCAGTGCTTCACGTCTGTCCCAAAAGACATTACCTGGAGTAGCTTGTTATTTTGAATTAGAAAGCATCTCAGAGATAAAAAGTTCTGCTGGTGCGTTCAGTGAGAGCTATTTATTGTATGGTTTTGTGTCTTCAACAGACTATCAAAAAATGGCATTTGTGTCTTGAATGTTAAGACAATTTCATAATCATTATTAAACAGTACTGTCATTATGAGCCTGCTTGCTTTTGCCCTCGGGTTACAAAGTTCACTGCTCCATCGAGCTGTGTCATAATCATCCTTATTATAAAACATAATATTGTAACCTTCAAAGGCTCCCTGGGCTAGTGCTGTAAAAACTGGGAATGAACTGAAGTAATCTTTAGGCTAGCAGCGGTTGCACTGGGAAAATATAACCATTTTATGCATGTAATGTACATGCTCCATCCCCACCCTCTTCATGCTCTTCTCAACAGGACAAAAGCTATCCCTCAGACCCTTTTTGGAGCCAAATTAGCTCATTAAAGCAGAACAAGTTTATAACACAGTGTTCACTGCATATCAAATGCCCGTGCACCGGGTTGGTTTCCATTCTTTGGAGTGCAGTTGCCATATTTTGAGTATTTCATTTCAAGGAGGAAAGCTATTAAGTGTTTCTCCCAAAGTAGCTGATTATTCAATGGCTAAAGATGTCAAGGATAATGAAATAAAAAGGGAGCTAGGCTGTGGTAGTCTCTAGTAGGAAAATGCATCTCATCAGAAGGCATTCCCACCATAGAAGTCTATGGTATTACATGCATGAATTCCTTTCTGCTGTTGTTAACCAAGTTTTGGATGCAAACAGCATGCAGCCTCAATGACAGGGCACAAGTGGGTACAAACAGTAATTAATCGTTGGCTCCCTGAATGGAGCCTCTGTGAGGCAGGAGGCAAATCAAAGGGCTGTCCTGGTTTCCAGCCCTTGAGGGACTCGCCACACTGTACAACTGAGAACATTCACATTACGAATATCACTTTGTAAGCCATGTGGCAGGAGGCTGAGGGTAGCTGGCCTTCCATGGGCTCAAGTCTGTTCTCAGCAGAAGGACCTGCCTTTTGGTGTTTGGGGATGGGGACAAACTGTGCACACTGTGATCCAAGGATCTTTCTGTTGAGTTTCCTGGCAGTTCTGGAAGGAAAAAGAAAATCAGTCCTATTACACAAAATATTTGTATGTGAATTTATATATTCAAGGCGGTTTGCAAGAGTGCATTTTTGAAACGGAGGTGGTGTTTTCTACAGGCAGACACACGTTCGAATTTTATTGATACTTTGGCATTGGCAGCAAAGACCAAAAATGCTGGCAAGAGGTGTAAGCACTCTCTCCCACCCCCACCCAGTATCTTGGCTGGCATTAAGACCATTTTGACCAGGCAGTGCATTTTGAGGCAGAGAAAGGGGTTGTGTCAGTATGAAACACAGTGGTTGTCGTCAGAGGACCAACACATTACCAACAACCCTTGCAGTGGTGTCTGAGACGCCGCAATATTTCCTTGCACTTAGAAGAAGCACGAGGGCTTCCCAACAGAGAGCACTGAGTAGGAAATGTGGGCAAGCATCAGTCTGCTTGGAAGGATAGCGAGTGGGTCACTGCCATCGTCAGTGCAACTGTGGGTTTGAGGGGGGGTTGCGCTGAGATGTGTTATGGAGGGCAAGGCCAGGGAGACCATCAGGCACTGAAGTGTATTGCACTTGTATTATAAAATCACCTAAAAAATATCGCAGTATCTGCAGTGTATATGACAGTAATAGTCCCCAAGTTGCAGCTTCAATAACCATACTGCAGCACATATGCCCATCATTACACAGTGTCCGGACATTTTCTGCAACGGTAAAATCCATTTTCCTGGGCAGTTCAGTGCCAGAGCAAACGGGACTTCTCCCTGTGCTGTATCTGTCTAGTAAAAGGAGTTGAAATACAGAAGGCTGAGGGAGTCATATAAATTGAATGACTCTGTGGTTTTATGATATTCATATGAAAATAAAACTGGGCTGGATCACTTGATGTAAATTGTCCTAGGGACATGGTACAGTTTATATCAGCTGAGGTGCTGTTCCTCTTACTTGTCTACAATACATGCGGTATGTGATGAAAGTCAACATCGCAGTGATTAGTTTTTCATTCACCCACTTCTCTTATTATGCAAATAAAGTGGAGGTTTTTTCCCTTCACATCCTTACGACAGTCCGTGTCGCTGATGTTGGTAGAGAGCTGTCAGATCTCACAGCAACTTTGTAAGCAGACTTCTGTACCTACACTTTTTTCTTTCTATCTGTAAGCCTAATATTGACCAGCGTTACTTGTACCCTGACAGGTCTGATTGTCCGCGAGGTAAGCATTGAGATTTCGCGCCAGCAAGTCGAGGAGCTGTTCGGGCCTGAAGATTACTGGTGCCAGTGCGTTGCTTGGAGCTCTGCAGGCACCACCAAGAGCCGGAAAGCCTACGTCCGCATTGCATGTGAGTGTCTTTGCTCTGCGTGTTGAGTTGACGGTATTTGGGTGAGAAAAAGTGGAGTCTCTGCTGCTTGGGAGAGAGATGTTGTTTCCGACCAGTTAGGCTTTGCATTTTCTGCAGTTATTGATGCATACTAAAATTAAGGCCTTCAGAAGCATTCATAAGAATTTCAGTTTATCCTGTTCTTAAGAGCAAAATCTCATTCTTCTCCTTTGGGGGCGCAGGAAAAGCATCACAAGCAATTTTTCTTGAGTACAGCAGTTATATGTCTCAAGAAAAGTGTCTGAAGCTAATGAGTAGGAATACTACCAAAGCCAAGCTATGAAATGAGGTGACAGCAGTTCCTTTCACAGAATCACAGAATGGTTGAGGCTGGAAGGGACCTCCAGAGGTCACCTGGTCCAACCCCCTGCTCAAGCAGGGCCACCTAGAGACAGTTGCCCAGGACTGATTGCAGATGACTTTTTAATATCTCCAAGGAGGGAGACCCCACCGCCTCTCTGGGCAGCCTGTGCCAGTGCTCGGTCACCCCCACAGTGAAAAAGTGCTTCCTGATGTTCAGAGCGAAGTTCCTGTGTTTCAGTGTGTGCCCATTGCCTCTGGTCCTGTCACTGGGCACCACTGAAAAGAGCCTGACTCTGTCCCTGTGGCACCCTCCCTTCAGGTGTTTGTAGGCATCAATGAGATTCCTCCTGAACCTTGTCTTCTCCAGGTTGAAGAGTCCCACCTCTCTCAGCCTTTACTTGTAGGAGAGGTGCTAGTCATCTTTGTGGCCCTTTGCTGGACTCTCTCCACGGTGTCCATGTCTCTCTTGTGTTGAGGAGCCCAGAACTGGACCCAGTACTGCAGGTGTGGCCTCACCAGTGCTGAATAGAGGGGAAGGATCACCTCCTTCAACCTGCTGGCAATATTTTTTCTCTAATGCAGCCCAGGATACCATTAGCCTTATTTGTCTCAAGGGCACACTGCCGACTCACGGTCAACTTGGTGTCCACCAGGACTCCCAGGTCCTTTTCTGCAAAGCTGAAAATACATATCTCTGCAATCATACAATAAAGCTGCTGTTCCTTAACAAAGAAAAAAGTGTGTGTTTAGCGTGTAATGTAATCAGATTGGTAATACGAGTTTGAAAGTGGTCATCTCAACCCTAATATTTCATCTTTGTTATTCATGGCTACTAACCTCAGTATTTATTTTGAACCATTCCCAGTTTAGACCCCAAGAACACAGGGCAACCAGTTCCCTGAAAACAGATCTTCATTTGACTGTGCAAATATGTAATGTTCATTAATTTTCAAAGAGGTGCTTTTCTTTGTAATAGAGTAGTGACACTGGGGACTCCCATTTCTCTTTCACATGATGAAATCCTGTTTTGTATAACGGGAACAAAATATATCATCCGGAACTGTATCTCTTCCGCTGTTTTCACCTCAGTAAAAACACATTTGGTGAGAAAAGGTCATTGGAAGCAGGGTTTGCAGCATACTTATATTTCCTGCACTGTGCCTAACAATTTATAATGAGGGAAGATAATTCTTCCAGCCAAATAAAAGCTTTTCAGAGACACATTAGAGGAAGACTCTCTGTCATTTAAAACTCTCCATTTAGAGCTTGATTCTTCTTTTGTTCTTGAGAAAGTGTTACGTGGTTAAATCCTTGAAGAGGGGTTACCTTCTGTGTATATATCCAGATACACACCTCGGAGGTTCAGTTTAAATACCCATTTTTGAATGCTCTTAGTCCAAGTAACTGACTGAAAAATAGAGGACCTGTGCTTTTGACTACAGGACTAACATCAGAGAAGAGTTTCCTCAGGGTTAAGGGGGGTTAAAATTATTGTACAGGCAGTCTTCCTGCAAAATTAGAAACGCCATTACATATGTGCATAGTGCTTTCCCATGGCAGGAAACTTTTCAAGACTCTGAGGATTTTCTTTTTCTGTACTGAAACATAAGAGAACGATCTCATTTTTTTTTTCTTCTAAGCAGTCAGTACTTCAGAGAGGCTTAGCAATGTTTGAACAGGTTTTTTAGATTATGACTCCGAAGTTAACTCATTAAGTAGGTTTTCATGTCCTGCCAGTTAGCCCTTGGCAGATGACCATTAAATGAACATAGTTTATAAGTCCGAGTGTATTTCACTTGATGGTTAAGTAACTTTCGTGAACTGCCATACCAATGCACTTAATTTCTATATAACACATAATCATTTTATGTGTATACAAGTTATTTTACACCAATCGGCATTTCTTCCCAGGTGTCTAAATTTTTATTGAAGGCAATCATAACACAGAGTTTGCTTCTTTTTCTTACCGTATTTTGGAGAGAGATGAACAATCAGTTCAGTGTTTTTTCTAGAGTCTTGGTGGGTTTTTTAGAACCGTCTAATGAAATAAATTCCAGGCAGTTTTATGTGCTTGTAACTCAAAAGTGGCTTTGTATATTACTGAATTTTTTTTAACCTCTGTTCCTGAATTTAGGGTTCGTGGGCAGCTATGACACAGGCAGATCACTCAAGAGTCCTTAGGATTAAGGGTTGAAGTGTTAAGCCTTCAAACTGCAGATTTTCAAACAGCAGCAAAAGAACATTCTCTGCAAAATTGTCCATTTCCAATTTCACAGATTTCTATAAATTTCTCAGGTAACTCAGGACTATTTTTTTAGGAACTCAGACATAGAATGTGTGGTATATGCCTTAGTTTGTGATGTCATTTGGCCTACAAGATCACTATTTTAAACTGTGGACTCAGATACACCGATACTCATCTGTATTCACAGCCTTGACTTCAGAGGACTGAATCTGTACTGGCAATATAATAGTTGTTCCTAATAAACTTTAAAGACAGCTGGTAAGTCTTCTGATGGTTACACAGTATGCCATGAGACTGGGGTGCAAGGTAGAGTCCATGCAGTATTTATTAATCCAGAAAATCAAGGATGTCAAAAATTTAAGAGGGAAAGAAGAGTCCCAACTGTCCAACTCTGTCTTGCAGCTATAGTTGCATGTTTATCACCAATGCAGTCTTCACTTTTAATTGGTACAAAAAGTGAGCACTGACACATTTGGGAAAGGTGAGGGATAAATGGAGCATGTAAAGTCCTCTGGCTAAGTTATGTTATCATTTATCTTAATACCTGAACCTGGTGATTTCATCTCAACAGGTAGAACTGTAGCATAACTAGCCACACCTAGCACATTAAGAAGCAGATTCCTCTCTTCATTGTCACCCTTTTTCTCTCTCCTCTTTCTTTTCCCCTTCTCCTCTTTTTCTCTTTTCTCCCTGATGCCCACCGGTCTCATTCTGGAATTATTGTGTCCTCTCAAGGGCCAGAGTCGCACTCCATTAAAACAAACAAACAAAAAAATAGCATGCAGCATCTCTGTTCACTGAGCGTGTAATAGAATTAACCAAAAAGTAATTTGAAAGTGTGAAAAATGTGCATCCTGGAAAAGCAGCTTGTGTTTGTTTAATGCAGGGTCAGGCGTGTGTCAGAAAGTACGTAACAACCTAGTCAGTGGAAGTTCTCTGTGAAAATCAATTGCAACATCGCTCCGGCCAAGAGCTTCAGTTATTCGGGAAGGGAGTAATCTATAGATGGAGTGAAGATGCTGCTGGTTTCAAAGGCTGCCCATGCTAGCAATAAAAACAGGAAAGGAGTCCGAGTCTAAAGCCAACATCCTGGCTTGTCTAAGTGTCCAGGGCATTTAACGCCGTTGCGCTCCTGGACCACGAGTACGCTAGGAAATCACTCCCTTCTGTGCAGGCTGTTTCTGAAAAGGAGCTTTTTTTCCTGTTTCATGGAATTCATCTTCCTGGGGCGCTGGTCTCCCTGTGAGAACAGAGCTGAGAATTTCATCCTCTTAAACAGGCGGATTTGTTGGGATTAATTTGCACTTTGCCATTCGAGGTATCTCAGTAACCAACAAAGTAGGGACACCTAGTGCATATCTTGTTGGAGCTGGAAAGATAAAATAAATTTGCTGAGATATTGGCACATGAAAGTGCTAAAATGCATTTCCTATTTATTCACACGTTTCTTATTTATTCTAGGCACATCCTAGAGTAGAGCACTAGGAGTCACTAACATGTTTTGATACAGTTTTTCAGCCTAATTAAAAAAATGTTACTTTTGCGAAGGGAGGGAGGACAGAGTGGGGATTGGGTAGCTTTTCGTTTGGCTGAAAGTGAAACAAAGCCCAATATACAGTTTTAATGTGACTCTTCTGTAACAAGACTGATGTCATTGAACAGGCAAAACCTAACAGGGCAAAATTCCTGTTAAAAGGACGAACGAGGTCTGAGCCTGTGTAACCAAGAGTGGAGTTAAACCCACTGGAATATACATCTGATAAAGACTAAACAATAGCTGCAGGACTTGACCTAATTTTTAGATCAGATAATAAAGGGGTGGCTAAGACAAATTGCTTTGAGCCCATGTGCATAGACCAGCCTCACTTTTAATTTGCTCCAGTTTGGTGTTGCTGTAGCCTCACTGACTTCATGATGTTAACCCATGCTGTCCTTGAGAAAATATAGTGAGAATATAAGCCCTAAACCTGCTGCCAGGTTTTGTATTTGTTGAAAACCTGTAAGAAAATAGCAGCTTTCTCTGTATTTTCTGTTACCCGATCCTTTTTGGTGTAATGAATGTGGATAGTCTCTTCTTTTCCTTTATTCATTATCTTAAAATCAGAATTAAAAAAAAAAAAAAAAACATTTTAAAAAGCTCTGATGTAGTAAGGAACTGCACTTGTTAATCTTTTGTATGATTTGATACTAGCTCCCTACGTACTTATCCAAAAGCCTTTTTTTCGCCCCGGACGTTTTTTCAAAGGAATGTAGCTAATGTATGCATGTCAGATACTGTACGCTGATAAGGTAAATGCTGTGCAGGAAAGTAGAGTAGTTCACCCGATGGTTTATCTCCACTTACAAGGGGTATGCAGTCATACAAAAAACAGATAACGAAGAAAAAAAAATCGTGGATTCTTTACAGACACCCGGTTATCTCACCTTTGAGTCCTGGGGCCCGCGTTGCATTGCGGCAGCGCCTCTCCTGCCTCTCTCCGCGCGCCTCTCCGAGCAGCGCTGGGAGGACGCGTTCCTGTAGCCACCGAAGCCTTGGAGCACGCTGCAATAGGTACAAAGTTGGGTGGGTTTCAAGATAAGGTGAGAGAGCCGGGAAGGATTTCACTTGAAAATTTTAATAGGAAGGTACGTCCAGGTTACGCAGCATTAAAAAGGAACCCCAAGACGTGTTTTGTGCGCTTTGATAAGCGCGTGCGGGAGTTAGCGGAGAGAGGACCTCGATTCCTTCCTTGCCCACCGTTTCAGTTGCTACTGATCGATATCTGCTGCTTTGCAGTTAAAAAAGGGATAACTGAAGCACGTGGTCTTGAGCTGAGATTACTGAACAGAGAACGGCGGATCACAGAAAGGGCAGCAGAGAAGTTAACTGAGCATTTAACGTATTTGATACTAGCGGTCTGCTTGTGCTCCTGACTGGCGTGTTTCTGTACCACTTCCCGAGTTAACAAGCACCACCGGCTCCCAAGCTTAAGCATGCAGTTGCAACAGTCATAAATACAAATTACATTGCTTTGTAACAAAGAGCGAAGGCTTTATGAATTAAGATGGACTTGACTTCACTGGTAGCACTGCTTAAAAACAAAAAGGAAACGCCTTTACTGAATTTGTATGAATTTAATCCCTCGGTAGGAGCCTTGAGAATATCCTACCTGCACTGTCGTGCCTAAGAAATGATCATCTTTCAGTAGAGTCTGCTTAATGCCTGATGGTGAAATGCAGATGTAGTCAGGAAGTTAACAAAATTCTGTGTGTATTTTGGTAGTGACCAGACAGCTGTGTGAGTCAGATTGGTATATCAAAAGAGTACCAATAAGAAAATACCATGCTTGCACATATTATTTTCTGTTTTAGTGTTTCAGTGTGTTGTAAATTCTGTAAATTCTGTAAATTCTGCATGTGAATTGCAGTGTACACCTGGTGTTCCTAACATCTATCTTTAGTAACTTTAGTGTATCTGTCGTCTAAAAAAGTGCCTGTTAAGGTTAGATCATTTGAACTTTACATTTAGATTTATTTGAAAAACAAGAACTGTGGATTCCATCTGCAACCACCAAATAAAATAATGAATAGAATTAAGTTTATAAGTTAGTTTGCAGGTTGAGCTTACAAAGAAAAACAAGAAATATTGAGCTATCAAGTAAAAATATTAGAGGAGGAGAACAGTGCCATCGATGTACACCTGGCAACCCATCTGCTCAGTGAATTCTTGATAAAGTTTGTTTGCTTGTATTTTTTACAGTTGTTTTAATACCAAATGTGTTGAGTGGGTCGTTCTTCATTAAAAGCATAGCCCACATGGAAGCTGTGTTGCAAAAGATTGTTTTGTCTTACCAGCACCTGGCTGAACTAGCTTGGAGCTGAAGAGAGGATGGGAAAAAAATGTTTTTTCTGCAGACGAGCAGGCGGTGAGTCTCCAAGGAGTCGTCGGGGTGCAGTGTTATCCCCAGCTGGCTGAAGATGCCATCAGCAGAATGAGGGGCTGGCAGGCGTGCACCTTCCCTAAATACATAGGGAATAAAAGAGGTGAGAAGGTCCTGGGCTCAGGCAAAGCATCTTGCAGATTGTAGCCTGGCAAGCAAAGGGTGTTCCTCACCTCATTCCACACCTCAGGTCGGCAGATGTTAGCAGCCTGCATCCCCAAAACATGTTGTTCGCTTCCAAGAGGTCTGCTTCAGTCTCCATCAGCTGCTCAGCCGTGAAAGCTGATGCTGCTTCTTGGCTGCGTGGGACGGCAGCCTGAGGCCTCGCTCCCTGGGCCACTGGAGGGCTACGGACAAGCTCAGCCCACGCTGTGGGCTGCCAGGCACCTTCGGAAGGGGGGAAGCTCCACCACCCCTGATGGTCCTCTCCCAGCTGAGAAGATGTCTGGGGCAGCCTTGTGGTACCACGGCATTTGTCTTTAGGGCTGACCAGATGTGGAACAGCCCCTCCAGAGAAGGAAAGAGCGTCACAGGGTTGTGTATTGAGCATAAAGACGGGGTTTGGAGGTGTTGACTTATTTCTTCTGTCCTCGGCTCCAGCTGCTGATGTGATGCGAGCAGAGCCCCGTCGAGCCGCGATCTCATCCCGTGAGCAGCAGCGCACTGGAGGGGGGCAGGAGGCTTTGATGACTCCCCGCGTGCGGCTGCGCGGGGCGAGGCACCACGCTTAGAAAAGCTATTGGTAGAGGTTTCAGAGGGATCCCCTGGGTTACAGGCTGATGACACTCTTGTGACTGTCTCAGTGGAAATCTGGTTTGATCTAATTAACAACAGAGAGCGGGAACCACACAAGGACAAAATGAAAAAAAAAAAAAAAAAGGAGTTTTTTGTACCTAACCTTTCCATTTCTTACCCACCGGTGTGACTGATCCCCACACAAAGGTCGTAGACTCAGCTGTGAATGGAAAAGAGAGGCCAAAGCATGCCTGATAGCACATGCTTTCTTACATTTAGAATTGCAATTCTGTCTCTAGTGCCTGTTTTTGCAGAAAAAGTTGTCTCTCAACTCCACCCGCATCATGGCAAGTAATGGAAGAGGAACAGACCAGTTTTTCAATACTAGTCATGTTTTTTTAACTCAGCATCAGTCATCCAAGTTTGGAAATAAATGCAGTTAGAAATGTTTTCACAAGCACGTGCATCCTCTTTCATTTTGCAGAACATCAGTGGCATTTTCCCACTCTTTTTCCACAATTATTTTTCCATTTGGATATTTTTTGTTAAGCTAGGTAAAATGAAAACAGCATTGAACCTTGCCTCTTGAGAACATTCTCAGCAGTAGGAGGTAGACTTGGAGAGCTTGGCTACCTATTGATCCTCTAATAATGTTTAAAATAATACCAAGCCATAATCCCTTTTTTCCTAGTGTTTTAATTGCATTTTTTTCTTATGACATGATTGGTTTTATATGGATGCCTGTATGTACTTACCCATATAAGGCAACCTATCTTCTACAGGGAAATATGTGCTTCTTGTGAAGGTCTTTTCACATTCTTAAAACCTTATTTCTCTGAAAGCACACACCAAACCTACTTCTGTCAATGGGCATAGTTAATATGAAAGTTGGGTAGAAAATAATGTTGTTTTTCATTTTGTGCTCTTAAAGCTTGCTCATTTTTTAAATTTTTTGTTGTAGAAGGAAAGTTGACACTGGAGTTACTAGAAGGAGCACGGAGTCTTTAAGGTCTACCAAGGGCAGAAATCCATCTTTCCCTGGCAGTAATGCTGCATTGTTCTGTTTGTTTCTGGTTTACATCTAATTCCTAGCTGACAAGTGTCCGTTTTTCATGCTCATTCATTAGTCACCCTTGCATTGGCACTGCCTGGAAGGTGTCTGGTCTGCCTCTTGTCACATTTCTCAGAAATGATAAAAGATATCCTTAAAGCTTTACCCACCCACCTATCACAGTAAAACCCAGAACAGCAAAGAGGTAAAATACATTTGATTAAAAGAAAGAATAGGGTCATTCTTTCTTTGCTCTTTCTTATAAGTTGACAGGTAGAAAAGGAAGCGGGGAAATGCCATGAGTTCTTGTAGAAACTATTACCTTTAACAGGTGAAAATGCAACTTCTGCGTGGTTTGTAAGCTAAAAACGCATTAAACGTAAAAGGAATTCATTTAGCAGTGCATCAAAATGAAGATCTAATGCCCCTCTCCCCAAAAAGCATAGCAATTCAGGAATAAAGCTAACAATATGGTGTACACTGAGATTCTGATTTCCCATTATACTATTTCAGTTTTATGCGTGTGGAAATTCTCTCATTTCAATGCAGCTCTGAATGCAGCCATCTGTCCTTACCAGAGAGGGTTGTACAGGAGTATTTCAGGAGTCTTGGAGGAAAGTCTCATCTTAAGTATGCTGTAAATGTGCTGCGATATACGCCACAAGAGCCCCCTCTGAGTTTACTAAGACTATACATTAGTAAAGAAAATAGAGTCTGGCTCAAGGTGGCAGAACAGAATTTTAATTCTTCTCCTTGGTTTTCTTTTATGAAGACAGCCTTGAAGGGAAGTTAGAGATGGGGGAAAATGCCTGATGAGGGTGCAGGCTGTCCCCTGGACCTGGTGGTGACATCCCCACCGACAGCTGGGTGAAATATGTGAGAGCTGGTGAGAAAAACAAGACGGACCCTTCAGCATTGCTGTCCACCAAGGCTCGCTCCGCTGCAGAAGAGATGAGCTGTGGCAGCAATATTACCTGTATAAGGGGAGGAAAATATTGCTAATGTAGACTATCAGGGATTATTCTACATTACCAAAATAATAATGGAAAGAAAGCGCGACTGCCTTTTCTCTTGTGTGTCTCCCTATTGAAGGTGAGGGTAGAGAAGGCTCTCTCTCAGCGTCACATTAGCAGGGTTGGTGCTGACCTGAGGCTTTAATAATTCACACTGCCTCTTCACAGCCACGTTTTATTGTTTTGCTTTTTTGGGCACATTTTCTGAAGATTGTTAAAACTTTTCTTTTTTAAATAGGATGTATTTTATTTGTCTTTTACAATTATCTGGGAAAAGTATCCCTTCTGTCCTTGCTTGTAAGCAATTGTAACTTATATGACACTTTGAGAAAGTGCAAAATATTATTGTAAATACTCTGCTTGGAAAAGATCCAAAGTCCCTCAGTACATTAGCAAGCTTACCCACTCCCAGGCAACAGTGTGAAGTTGCCATGATGACTATAATTGTTAAATGGCAAAGGAAGCTGAAGATTGAAGAATTAGAAGGACGCCGTTGTTACCCACAGAAATCATACTGCAAGGGCCATAGAAAAAAAGGCAAAAAAAAAAAAAAAACTAGTTTCAAAACCCAGTGCCGTCCCAGCAGGGTGTTTCATGCTAGTTAGAGCAGGTGACTACGTTGTTTGTCTAGGCCCTCCATTTCATCACTTACTTAAAAAAACCCACCTTGTTGACTTGTTTCTCTGTTACAACCAGCAAACCTGATGCTTGGTTAGGTAAAACCTGCCCTCCACAGCCACCTTCTGTAGCTATTTGTAGGCAACATGACTGCGGAGGGAGCTGGTGGCTGGTTCTGGTGGGGTGAAGCTGGGAACATATGGGAGGGAGCCAACAGGATAGGGTATAAGAGCTCCCAGTCTTCTAAATACACAATTATGTGTTTGGGGCTTGTTGTTTTTTTTTTTTCCTTCACAAATCAGTATCATTTACTCAATAGTTCTAATGGCTCCTTTGAGAACATTACTGTCTATTATGTCAAGGCCCTCACTTAGTGTATTTTTAGTTTGTGGATCACTGACCCGCTCGAAGCCAACGGCGCCGTTAAAGCGTCCGCACATAGCAAGGCTCCGCAGGCGGGAGGCAGCCGGGGGAGCCGGGGTCCTACAGGGTTCGTCTCACCTGCTGCAGCCCCACTGCGACGGTTCCCAGGGAAAAGGGGCTGTTCATACACAGCAATTGATAATAAAGAGGTTAAAGTGGGATTTTTTTGCTGTTATTACACATTTCTAGACTAATGCTCTTTACATGTGTCTGCACTAAAATTTGTGGGTTTTTTTAAAGGCAAGTGCTTTAATGAGAGAGGGCATTATTTTGCATGTGAGGCTATGGAGAACTTCAGAGCTCTATTAATGTTTCAGGAGGGTAGGCAGGACAGTAAATCAACGTGTCAAGGAAAAAGCTCATATTATTATCTACCTAATCTGCCTCTACTGTCTTCTCCCCTCCATATCTGAACACCTGAAAGCTATTATTAATGTACTATTTATTACTGTGCTTATATGCTTCTATTACCGGCACTGTAACTTTCTCATTTATCCTCAGCCGTGATATTAGAGCATGATACATCTGTTGTAATTGTCTGCACCGTGCATGTATATGTACCTGTTAGATGCACTAAGGTATACCCGATGTGGAGTTCTTTTCCTTTGGAAATACCCGTGGAACTAGCAATAATATGATCATATGGGTACTGCTAGCAATATAACCCCAGTTATTTGCTAATCTAAAGCAAACTGCATTGACCTGGTGTTATGTGTGCCCAGGATACCTATCAAGCCCACAGGATGTGTGAGGAGCCTGGGTCAAAGGAAAGCTGTTGTATCCTGAGAAACCCACCAGCTCCTGAAAGAGCTGCTCGTCTCTATGTCTAACACGCAGAAGTACAGCAAGCCAAAACTCAGCATTTTGTCCTTGGAATGACTCCCACCCCCAGGGCACCAGGAGGGGTTTGGTTTTACTCAAGTTGAGCAGTACAACCCAAATGTCCCCTGGTTAGCCTGTCAGAGGGGGCGGGATGAAGCTGGTGGGCTGGTGATGCTAGAGCTGGCAACGCGGTGGGAGCTATGCACAGGCGTCTGAGACTCACCTAATCCGGTCAGTTGTCTTGCTGTGGTCGCTCTCACATGGACTGGCCTCCCTGACCTGGAGCAACTCCAGTGTGACAAGGATGCTGACAGACACAGTCTGGTGAAGCTTGGCATGTCATCCTAAGAAATGATCACTTCCAGATGTTCGCTCCTCCTCTTCGGCATGAGTTACCCAGTGTTGTAGGTTAAAGCTCCCTTCATCAACAGCCGAGGTTAAAATGGAGGAATTTGTAGTGAGGTAGCTGTGACATTGGCATGTGCCATTACCTTTCGACAGAGGGTAACCCCCAAAGGAGCAGACAGCTGGAGGCAGTCATTTCTTACGTTGCCACAGTAAGATCTGCCAAAGCTTATCCTTCTGTGCCCTAAACTGTGGCCATAAATCCTGTCCCATCAGAGGTGCCCTCAGCATCCGTGCCCTGTGTGCCGGAGGGAGTAGGAATGCCAGTGGTGGGGAGGGAGGGGGGTTTGGGGTCGCTCCTCTCGTGCCTGCGGTGCAGGGGAAGAACAGAGATGCCTCAGTTTCACTAGGGAAATGCATGGGTCAGAAGTTTACAATGTTTTTGGCTTATGTTAAAATCAGCATCTCCCGCTATGACAGAGCTTCTCCATGGTAAAATTAGATCGACATTTAATTCCAGGTAGTTGAACAGACGCGTTTTCCCAATATAGGCTAAGAGACAGAGGTCTTGTGCTATCCAAAGGCGAGTTTCTGAGGAGCAGATTTTGGTGGCACTCACCCCATCTCCTTTTCCATCTGTGCATTTGCCTGCCCCAAGTTTTGCCTGTTGGTAGTGCTGATGCAGCTCCTTGTGGGGTCAGCTGTAAATCAGATCTTGGAGGTAATCTAGATGAAAAATAACTCTTTGGATGGTTTATTTGTAAACTGGTTCAATTCAGCAATCTGTTTTCCAGCACAGCCGCAGGTTATGGCTTCAAAATATGAAATATTTGGCTTTAAAAGTGTTCCCATATGACTTGTTTCTAATATGACACGAGTATTTGTGCAACCTCGCTGCGAGCTGGCATAGGGAACTGGTCTGACTTCAGAACAAAAAGCAAAATAAAAACAACTTTTTTGCAAGATTTTTTTTGAAGTCAGGCCAACTCTCTGATGTGACTTTGAACGTGTCCCCACGTCCATTTGCAGCAGGAACCAGCAGCAGGGAGAAATAACCCCAGTCGCTACTGGTGGGGGAGTGCTCAGGTCTCCGAAACCCCATCCTCCCTGGCACAGGGGAGAGGGTGCCAGTCCATGGCAGAAATACGGAGCCAGCGGTAAGGAGGGAACTTCTTGAATCCGTTTTACCACCAACGCAAAGATATTGCAGAAGCATACAAAAAAGGCAGAGTGCACAGCTGCCCGGTGTAATGAACTGGTCCGGTGTTTGGAGGCGCATTCGATGCCTTCTCTGCACGCCACTTTTCTGTGGTGCTGTGCAAGGATCCGAGCATGGTTCAGCTCAACATGACGATTATTAGTTATTATTATCTATTTAGTGCTACAGGGATAGCGATAAAGTGAAGACAAATCAGTTAAAGCCGTAAAGTTAATGCCTGTAAACTAAAAGTACGTTAAATCACAGCATGAACACTTGCATGCATGAGCTTAAGGCAACTCAGCTTATGTGCTTTAGTTTTACAGATTTATTCAACTTTCCTTAACTTTCTTTTGTACTTCACTGGCCTAGTTTAACAAACGTAAATTATCTGAAGAAGGGACTTTTGCTTTTTGTTCTGTGTCCGTACACGACCTTCCACAGTGAGGCCTTGGATCCTCGCTGGGTTCACATGCTCTATCACAATATAAATAACAAATCCACTATGAAACCTTTGACAACTTAATGTTGGAATGAAGTGAAAACATGTCCCAGTCTTTTTTAAGTGCTTCACTTTCCAGGGAGCAGAAATGCTATTTTCTCTGTTTAGAAAGACCTCTCACATCTTCTGCATTATGGCAATCAAATGTAACTTAAATGACCAGCTATTAATACTACTAATTTTTTTCCTCTCCTTCTCCCTCCCCAGATCTCCGCAAAACTTTTGAGCAGGAGCCCCTGGGGAAAGAAGTGTCCCTGGAGCAAGAGGTCCTGCTCCAGTGCCGTCCCCCCGAAGGCATCCCAGCAGCGGAGGTGAGCAGCAACAGCAGTGTCCTGGCACTCGGATGTCCCAGCTAAGGCCGGATTGGTGGCTAATGGTGCAGTGAGTTAGGGCATGGCATGGTGAACGGGTGGTAATGGAGAGCTGACAGACTGCTGCTGATAGACAAGATTGATCGGGAACTGATTAATGGCTTTGGATTATGGTGCCTTGCTGGGCAGGGCTGCAGGTGTTTTGGTTTCGATGTTTTCTTCCCTTTCCAAAATCACAATTATATCTGGCATCCAAAGGACACATAGCTGGTGGAGCATATTAATACCAGCCTACTATCCTTCTGTATCCCTTTAAATAAAAAAACATTTCACTTATTCTAAGAGGCACTTTTCAAGCATAGTTATAAAGTCATTTTACGTTTTAGTTTGCCAGATAATATTTCCCTCACATGTTTGTGCAGATGCTCGTGTGTGCACCAGCCAGCCAGCTCAGCACAAGAGGATGTACCGAGGTGCAGTACGGGCTCCTCGGTGAAGCAGCGTGGCGTGGGGGCAAGCAGGGGAGGTGTCTGCCTACTAATCCATCTGTAGGGGTTTATCTGGTTTTCCCACTGGTGTTTAAGTAAACCCAGAGTGGGTACCCTGCCCTTGACCTGGCAGGAGTGAGCCTGCCCTTCAGCAAAATCTGTGCCCACCCACAGCAGCGGGTGTCCCCTTGAACAGGAGCTTCCCTATGTGCAGTGGTGGCTCCAGCGTCAGACTCATTGCTCACGGGAAGTGGGGGGTCTCTGAGTCACAGGCGGCCCTCTGAAATCCTAAATCCGCTGTGGCTGTTCAGAGAAAAATTGATTGTTGATGATGGTAATTCTCCTATCTGAATTCTCCTCGGTTTTCCTCTGCCACGCGCAGAAGAAACTGTTGCCGATTTGCATTAGGATAAGTTAGACTGTCATGGCTAAGTAGCAAAGTGGTTGTCACTCAGCACTGATGACTGATTTCTCAGGAGATGAAGCTTAAAGTGTTACCTCCCCATCTAACCCAAGTTTAGATTTAATCAGAATCGCAGAAACGTGTCCACAAACATCAGAAGGAAAAATTAGCATAGAAGATTTTTCCCATTTTCTTTTTCCATAGGCAGTTTTCTTTCCCTGTTAAGAGCCCCAAAACTGTAAAGAGCACTTAGGTCTGCCGAGCCAGCTTGCTGACAACTGTAATATTAATCAGTTGCAATCCGTAATATTAATCAGTTGGCTTTCCTCAGGAATGTAGCAGTCATTTTTTATTTTCCTTTCTGATACTTCTTCGCATCAAATCAGCTTGCCATTGTGCCACGACAGGAGTGTTTGCAATGGGATATGTTGTTCAAGCGGTGCAGGATAGTACTGGGGAACGTCATTACCTCTGCTAGAAACAGAGAATGATGATGACGGGTAGTTTGTTTGAATGCAGTGTTACAACCACCTCTGAAATTTCAGCAGACAGTCCGGTTATTCCCTTGGAAATATCAGTAATGCCCGGTCAGGTGGCTGGGACCCAAACAGCATGGTTTAACATGGTGCCTGGAAGTGATCTCTGAAAAGATCCTCTGTGAGCTGCTCTCGTAATAACTGGACTTTCTCCTGCCTTCTGGAATCCTGGCTCACTCTCTCAATAGCTGAGATTCATGACTGTACATTAACTGGCTCTGAATCTTATTTGTACCGTGGTCAGGGCAGACACCAATTAACACTTGGCAGGCTCAGAAATCGTATCCTCCCCGTCTGACATTCAAAAGAACTGTTCTCAGTGTTGGGTTTTTTTCCTCTTCTGACTTTTGAAGTCAGAAGGAGATCAAACACCCAGATTGGACAGCCGCCTAATACAGCCTCTTTGTAGATTCTTTCCAACACTATTAAAAGAACAAAGACCTGAACACTAATGAATATGAATACCTTAATGTGACACTTTATTACAGCCACTTGCTGAAGCTGGTAAGATAAATTTAAAAAAATGAAAAGATGAAAGGTAACTTGGTGGCTTGAAGGATTACACGATTGTTTTAATTTAGAGATGAATGAGTTCTTTGTTTAAGACTTCGTTTATTTGTTCAGAGAAGTCTCTGATATGATGGTGCAGGTAACTAAGTAAGAAAGGACTTGGGAGAAGGCAGGCAGCAGACTGAGGCTATTTTCCATCTTGGTGAAAGACTGCTTTGATTCCAAGTAGAGTAGGGAAACGCATATACTGCAGCTGTGAGCAGCATTTCCAAATGCTTTGGTGAGCACGTACCTCAGACTGCCCACTCTGGGCACTGTGTTTTGTTTTGGTTTTTTTTTTTCTTTCCACTTACTGGCTTCTGAAGTAGTCACTGCATTTAACACCAAAACAGAGGAAGAAAAGCTTACACTGTGAAACTGTACAAAATACACATTCAGTGTAACGTAATGCTGGAGTCAAGAGTCCGAGCATCTTCCCCTTGCTTTTCCTCTTTGATTTTATTCTCAAAGTGGCAGGAGCAACTACACTCAGGGATATATTCTGTCCTCTTTTCAGTAGCTGGGGAATTTAGTCTTATAATTCCCAGCATATTCAATTGCAATTAACTGTGCTAAGCTCGTATGGATCAATGCTAGAGCAGATCTTACTATT
>NW_010542528.1:43982-45022 GCF_000687285.1 Phaethon lepturus | reverse complement strand
CTGAACCGCATAGGAGCGTACAGCTGGTCCAGAGGGCAAGAAGGACAAAGGCAGAGATGGGCAGGCAAAGCTTTTAAGGCAGCACTTACCAGTCCCTCAGATCCACTAGGACATGACAGGCATTAGAGTAGGCTCAGATCATGGCCACTAGAAAAAAAAAAGCCCAAGATCCAAATAGAAGAACGTACGTTAAAATACACCAGTCTCCTGGCCTGAGGTCAAGTCAAAGTACGTTTTGCGTCTTCACTTGGGACAAAGTAAGGAACAGAAGGTTTGCTCGGTCTCTGGGAAGACCAGTTCAGCTTCTCTGTGGCCATATACCTCTGCCCACCAGCCCCAACCAGCATCGGTGCCAGCTGCACCGTGGCATGCCTCCCCAGTCCCAGTTTTATAGCCAACATCAAACTGTACCTACCTCCAGGTTCTGAAACACCTGGGTAAAGGTTTTGTCTTTTCCTATGCGTGGCCCAGGCAAGCAGCAGAAGGACCGGTGCAGGTGCTGTTACACTGAGGTTTCCACATGTAGCTGCGGGGTGATGGGGCAAACTCGCACGTTCCTGCTGTGAAAATAAAAAAAGGAATGGACACAAAAACAAACAACACCCTGCCCTAGCTCTATGCTTCCCTGCCTTCTGCTTTTCAATGGGGAGGAGCAGGATAAGGTGGTGAGATGAGCAGTCTGACCTGCCAGACTTGGTGGGAGCTGCTGATGCTCAGCAGAAATCAGACAGTTGCAGCTCCACGATGTCAACAGAGACATCCATTTCAATTCCACGCTCTTCTATGTGTGCGTTTTTTCAAACCTAACCTGAGAAGGCAGGAGGGATCCCATTCTGCAACGTTCCAACAGTAATGGCAGAGTTATTAGCAATTAACCCCTTAGCTCATTTAATTTGTTCTTTGAAAGATGCCAGCATCATATTGCATATGATAAAATGTAGTTAGAGGTACCAAGTCACATCAAATTAGCTCATTGCGATAGGTTATAGATCAAAACATCGATAAGATGTGTGGTGGGTTGTCCCTGGCCGGATGCCAGG
>NW_010542528.1:619-43951 GCF_000687285.1 Phaethon lepturus | reverse complement strand
CCCCAGAGCCGCTCCGTCACTCCCCTCCTCGGCGGGAAGGGGAACGGAAACGTACCGACAGGCTCGTGGGTCGAGATACAGACAGGGAGATCACTCAGCAGTTACTGTCGCGGCAAAACAGGCTTGACTTGGGGAAAATCAGTTTAATTTATTACCAATCAGAGTAGGGTAAATAAAAAGAGAAATAAAACCAAATCT
This sequence comes from Phaethon lepturus, assembly GCF_000687285.1. Classification (NCBI taxonomy): domain Eukaryota; kingdom Metazoa; phylum Chordata; class Aves; order Phaethontiformes; family Phaethontidae; genus Phaethon; species Phaethon lepturus. The sequence continues at coordinate 43,753 of NW_010542528.1, read as the reverse complement.
TAAAACACCTTCACCCCACCGCTCCTTTCTTCCCAGGCTCAACTTCACTGCCGAGTTCTCTGCCTCTTCCCTGTCAGCAGCGCAGGGGGACGGGGAATGGGGGTTGTGGTCAGATCATCGTATGTTGTTTCTGCTGCTCCTTCCTCCTCAAGGGCAGGCTCCAGTGTGGGGCCCCTCCCATGGGAGACAGTCCTCCATGAACTTCTCCAACGTGAGTCCTTCCCATGGGGAGCAGTTCTTCATGAACTGCTCCAGCCTGGGTCCCTTCCACAGGTGCCGACCTTCAGGAACAGACTGCTCTAGTGTGGGTCCCCCACGGGGTCACAAGTCCTGCCAGCAAACCTGCTCCAGCCTGGGCTCCTCTCCCCACAGGTCCACATGTCCTGCCAGGAGCCTGCTCCAGTGTGGGCTTCCCACGGGGTCACAGCCTCAATCAGGTGCATCTTCCTGCTCTGGCGTGGGATCTACCATGGGCTGCAGGTGGACATCTGCTCCCGCGTGGAGCTCCACGGCTGCAGGGGCACAGCCGGCCTCACCATGGTCTTCACCACAGGCTGCAGGGGAACCTCTGCTCTGGTGCCTGGAGCCCCTCCTGCCCCTCCTGCTGCTCTGACCTGGGGGTCTGCAGGGTTGTTGCTCTCACATGTTCTCACTCCTCTCTTCAGCTGTAGTTTCTCTTGCGTGTTTTTTTTTCCTCTTCTTAACTGTGTCACCCCAGAGGCGCTGCCACCGTCACTGATGGGCTTGGTCTTGGCCAGCGGCCGGTCCATCTTAGAGCCAGCTGGCACTGGCTCTATCGGACACAGGGGAAGCTTCTGGCAGCTTCTCACAGAAACCACCCCAATAGTACCCCTGCTACAGAAACCTTCCCATGCAAACTCAGTACAAGATGTAAGATTGGTTAATATGCCATAAGCTGCCAGACAAACTTTTGCATTGAAATGTGTGAATTGAGGCACAATTGCTTCTTTAATTACAGTTGAGGTGTTTCACAGAGTAGTTTAATTGCAGAACAGAGTGTGACATACAGTTTGGTGACCCAGTTGGGTTTAAAACTGGACGTGATATTTATCCACATTCACGGCTTTAATTAGGAACTAGAGCAAGGGGGAAAGTATCCCTGAGTCAGGAGGCAGAAAAGGGTGTTTTGCCGAGTCAAGGTGACCATGACACAGACTTCATTCAGCTACTCTTGCATGGGCAAAAGCTGGTGGAAACTGGGGACTTCTCCAAATAGGCAGCATCAGGTGGCTGCTCCATCTAATTGCTTATTAGTACGACCGCTGTTTGCTTGGTTTCATGAGAACCACTCAGGTTTTGCTGCAGTTGTCCCTTAATTGGGAGTTCATGTGTGTGCATTTCCATGCAGGTGTGTGTCGCCGAGGCGGTGTTTTATATTCCTGGCATGAAAGTGAGGCGAGTTGAGGAGTTTGTGGCCACAAATACTAATTAGTTGCGAAGTGACACTGTCCTTTGCAGTGCCCTGCAACATACCGCAGAACTGCCTCGGGGTGTCAGGGGGTGGGAGGGCGAGGCAGGTTTATGTGCAGGAGGAGCACAGCCCAAAATAAGGACTGCTCATTCATTTTGTCCTGGAGAGCCTGTCTTTCTCCAAAAGTACAAGATAAAGCTCAGGAGTTTCCATGTGCTTCTAGAGCTGATGCTTTTCTTTCACTAAAATGTGTAACCTGGACAAAATCCTGTATGCCTTTTAATACTGGTAGGAGGAGTTGTCTGTATGCACCTTTCAGGGACAGTGGGACAGGGGCCATCCTCAGGGACTGGAGCCACCCCCCAACATCCTGTTCTCTTACTGAATTTAATGATCCTGCAAAGCGTATAGCTGTGTACTGTGAAGAATGAGGTCTATCAATCCATCCAACCAAAGAACCTCAGACGTATCGTTGGTAACTCGTTTAAAGCTGTTTCTAAACAGACCCCTCCCGGTTGCTTCAGGGACTGGGGACTTCAGATGCCCACGTGGTGCCAGAAGTGCCGACCAGCACACGTGAGCCGTGGTACCTCCAGCTCAAGCCCCTCTTTCAGGTGGGAGAGGAAGCCCAGCAACTCCTGGTGGCCACATGGCAGCCGCTGTGGTTTACGGTTAATAATGCCATGAACTGTATTTGGATTTGAGACTCTATGAAATAAAGTTCTCCATCTGCTGCTATCAGTCCACTTCAGCGTTTGAAGTTTCTTCTGTGAAGCTTCACTTCCCCATTGTGCATAAAGCAAAGCTGTAATAGGGCCGGAGACATTCAGCAGCTGTATGTACACCCTGTGTAGATTTTAGTACTCAAGCAGAAGGCTGGATATATGTGCAATTACGGAAGTGTTTCCACAGCAGGAACACAATTCCCCTTATTGGCAGCAGAAGCACAGTAGCAACAACTGAACAAAATGTCATGGTGGTTTGCATTTGCTGTCTCATTCTGAATATGTGTTTTGCAGTCTCTAACAGCTGTAATTTCAGCCTCTTTGGAGACTGCCATTTTTTTTCTCTCTTTTTTCTTTTTTTTTAACCTTATATGGGTACAGAGTCTACTTCCAGCAAGTAGTACATGGAGGACAGCATCCTCTTCAGTGTGCAGTTGCTGGGATGAAAGCGTACATCTGAAACCAAATCAAAAAATCAAATAACATCCTTCAAAGAGGCACTCAAGTCTCGAGGTACCTGAAATAGCTGCTGGCTCAGTAGCCTGTATGAAAACTGCTAAAGTTTTCTCAGTCTCACTTGGGCACCTTGTACTGTGTCCAAATCAGTAGTTAGCTTCACAAATGTTTTATTCGTACTGGCACGTGTATGTATGCCCTTACTATCAATATGGCATGGATGTGTGTCTGTTGTTACAGTTCAGGTGAAGCAGGGGAGCTGGGGTTTTCCTGTGCCTGTTGGAGGTGATGCGAGCTCCGCAGGGACTGCGGAAAAGCCAGGGGTGACACCGTGACCAGCCGGAGAGCACCAGCCGCCGCGCCGGCACGGTTGGGGGACCAGATGGAAAGCCATCCTGCTGCGTCAGCTGGGCACGGAGAAGGCAGGGCTGCAATGGTCTCACCTCCCAGAATCCTAAATCGCCTTTTATTGAGGCAAATCTCTCGCTGCTCCCAGCCATTTGCATCTTGTTTCTTCTGGATTATTGCACTCATAGGCACCGGAGGGCTTTGCCTGTGTCTAGAAGGTAGAAGACTTTCTGTTTTCGGCAGGTGCTCTCCTCTCTGAAGGTGACTGTAGGGCAGGTTGGTGCGGTGGAGGCAATGAGAGACCAGGATCCAGGACTCGCACCCTGCTGACTTCCCTCTTGAGACTGCGAGAGGTGTAAGGAATGACTCGTACGATCAGGAGGGGAGGATCTAGATGAGCTCGTATCCCTTTTCCATTCTTGGGTTTCTTTTGGAGCAGATGTGCTGTTGCTCTATGAGATTCTAAAACAGTCACGCGCATGCAAGCGTGCCAAGAGATTTAAGTGTCTCGTAATGCTAGTAGCTCGGCATGGCTAAATTTGTGTCAGCAATTAGCTTCCGTAATAGGTTTTCCTGCGTATGTAATCGCTTGTGTGATTTATGTTCCCCCTGTTCACTTAGTCTGCACAGAAGGCTGTCCCGGCTTTGCCAGCCTTAGCCTCTGCGTGTGCTGCCGTATTTCAGGCTGCTGCTGGAAACATCCTGCAGCAGCACAGGTCTGGCCGCAGCTCCGAGGTGTAGCCGGGGCAGCGATCGCGGGTTTTCTGTTCTTGCTGATGGTCTTGCTTTTCATGTTGGGTGGCATGTGGCAGGTTCCCTCTGTTAATTAGAACAAATGTGCCAATTATGTTAATGTATCTCCCGATACCAATCAGCGAATAATTAGAGACAGCACATCTGTCTCTCACTGGGGAGCGGGATGACAGAAAAGACGCTACAAGGTACGTTGCTCTAAATTACAGCCGCCTTGAATCGTGCGCTCCCTCAGCCGGTCACGGGGACGGCTCGGAGCCGTGGCAGGCTTGCCAGCACGTTAGCAGCGCTGGGTGCGTAGATCCAGCAAAGCTGGCAGGAGCCCTGTGCCTCGCTGCTCTGCAAATGATACCCAGAGCACCGAGGAGCTCGGACCAAAAAGTAGCCGACTTGGGGTGTGCTGCACCTTCTCAGCATCCACAGCCGCTGTGAGTCAGGATTTCGTTCACTGCGCTCACGCCTTTACAGAGGGGCCTTCTCGTGCTAGTCGGTTTGCAAACATATAACAAAAATACCTTCTTGAGTGGAAAACTAAAAAAAAGAAATGGGGATTTTGTGCTTGCTTTGTTCCAGGGGGCTGGAACATAAGAAAAAACAGTTGCATGTTGTTGTAATTTTCCATAGCTGTCATCTCCACAAGGGAACACTTACCTCATCCTTCATGGCAGTATTGTTGCCCATTAAATGATTTCTGTTATGATAAGGAAAAACTGATGCCCAGGCTATTTCTATGGCACAGCCATTCGTACATTTATTAACAGTTGGTGGGACGTGCCTGATTTAATTGAATAAATAGAGCTAGGTCTCTGTTGTGACTATAGCTAATAAATATACATCCTCAATATTTAGACAAAAGCAAACATCTACTCTAGAAACATCTTCTCCAGAGAGTTGAAAAATGGAGCCATGAGGGCATGATTTGGTATGACCCTGAAGACAGGCTTTTTTTGCACTTTGAAATGCCCATGGGTATCCTGCTGCCCCTCGGTCTGCTTGCCTGGAGGGGTGCATGTCTCTGGCACATAAACGTCCAGTGCCTCATCCACCAGCATCTTGCGAGCATGGTGGTTTCCCCAGAGCACCAGTCACCGTTATTCAGGCAGCGGAATTAAATTCAGGATAAGTTTCTGCATCGACTGGATTAACAGCCTACTTCAGCAAAGAGGCTGCACCTTGGGGAATGACATGGCATCAAAAGAGATCGTTGCTTTTAACTTCTGTAATAACAGTTTGCATACATGTCATTTGTAAATCACAGTCTCGTTCTGCTTTGTTCTCTTCTCTTTTGTATTTGACACCTGATCTCTTCCTACATACGTGACACAACAACCCTGCTCCCACCTATTCTAGTTACCTCAAAAACATAAATCTGAGGTTTGGAATTTCTGAGCACTGCAGTCACCTGCACTAGAAAAAATGAGCCTGTTCGTTAGTAACTGAAAATAAGTACCAACAAAAGTCTCACTTATGTGTTGTAGTATATTTAATTAGTTACCTCTTCTACAAGGACTGGGAGAGAAAACACAACCTCTGGAGGGGTGTGTTCTTTTTTGTGTTGCTCTACTGATGGCTAAAATGTGTATGAGGCTCCTGCCTCCTGTCAAACCATCCATCAGTTCTTCCCTTTAGATTTGATGACATTATAGTATGCGACATGAACAGACTTGTGACATCGTAAAAATATGGATGACAGCAGAAGACTGAATTAGATATATTAAAGAGGTATCTTGTAAAAGAGATGGGGTTTAGACACGCACATGCAGTACCAATGTACTGGCAAAACAGATTTTTCAGAAAAAAAGACATCCTGTTGTTCTGCAAACTTAACGTTTCATTGTTAGCAAGTTCTGTGAGCCATTAAGTGAAAAGGATCTTTTTCCTAAGAGATTTGGTGAAGAGCCAGAGACAGTATACTGAATTATACAGACTATCTTCTTTTTTTTCTGGTATTGGCAACTCCTGTTTTCATATCATATTCAGTGTTTGTGCAGGGATGACGGGGAATTTAATGCTCATAGCTTTAATTTTGTCTAATCATCTGAGAGCCAGACAGAATATGCATGTGTGTGTTTTTGTGGAGAGAGAAAGCATTGCAGAGTACTGGAAAAAGAGAACCACGTGCTTGAGCGTGGAGCCTTGCATAGTGCCAAGGGCTGCTAGGGTATGTGCTTGGATGGGCATACCAGAACCATTTTGGTCTGCGCCTTAGACCACGTAGACTTGTAGTCCTATCCTCACTGACGCCCTGACGTCCTCAATGTGCGGAGCACAGAAGAAGTACGGGTGGATTCAAAGGTGGTGTGTACACAGCTGTTGCAGCGCGTGTGGCATCTTTTAGAGTCCTGACACGAGTCTGTACTCCATCCCAGAAATAAATAATGGTATTAAAACCCAAGAAAGACACTTTGCTTGTGTGAGAGGCAGGGATTAAGTGGCAGCCTACCACTGGTGGAGATGTAAGCTCCTGGCTTCTTACTCAGTCTGGGATGCATGCGGACTTGACCTGTGAGTGAAGAAGGAGCTAAATATTGCCACTGACTGAACAGGAATCTGCCTGTCTTGACACCTGACACCTATGAGGATTCAAGAAAGGAGGAAGAATAATTTTAATCATCCTGCCGAGGAAAACCAGGATAATAACGAAGAGCTTGTATCTTCCATGGTAAAACATGAATGTTGTAGTGACAGAAGCACAGCCTCCAAAGTTTTATGTCTTTTTTCTTCCTTCCCTGCTCCTTGCAGACACAGTTATCCATATCCATCCACAGCCCTTTTTGCACCACCGATTTTAAGCTATACAGTATTGATAGTTGCGAGGCTACCACATACTGCAGCAATCTGCTATGGGAGAGTTTAAATCAAGCCTTCCTTGGGGCAGTGGCTTTACATTCACTGAGGTGTACGTCTTTGGAAGCAGCTCACACCTGATGCCCATCCACCCAAACTGGGGTGGGGGAGCTGGAGCTGCTTAAAGTAGGTCTAAAGACGGGGAGCGGGCAGTGGGCAACTTGAATCCAAGCCCACATCCGCCAGCGCTGGTCTTGCAGGAGGAGCAGGTTCTCTGTTGGTTTTGGGATTTGTCAATGCTCGGGCAGTTCCTCAAATGTCTTTGGAAAAGGGGGTTGTAAGAGCAGGTCTTGGCAGTTAGCACCTCGTGGGTTCGGCGGGTTGATTGTGTTTATGTTTGTCTTCCTTTAATTAAATCCTGGGCACAAGCTGAAGTGATCCAGTGACATGAAGGCCCGGCTTTGATCCATCCAGGGGCCCAGTCCCATCCTTCAGAGCATGCTCAGTTCAAATGAAAACAAGCTACTAGATTTGCAGCCAAATTATATTAAGGTGTCTCGCAGCAGTCAGCTGGGATATAATAGGTGTTTCTTTACAAAGGCAATAAAGACAACGTTGTCTAGATTAAAAATCACATATGAAAATATTTTTCTGTGTAACCAAGGAAATTACGCTTTATTAAAACAAAATATAGTTTACATAAAGAAAAGGGAAAAATAAGCCCTGATGTAGTCTTTGTGATTCCCTATTTCCTTGGTAACTGTCTCTATTTTGTTTAATCCTGATTGCAGCAAAACAATAACATGCATGTACGTGTGAGTACATGCTTACTTAAAAACATTGGCGTGTTTGTAATTTGTTAGTGTGACCGACTCTGATTTAAAGCCTCATTGTGATAGATAGTATATACGAGGTTACTGCGTTATTAACTGCGTAATTAGACAAGACGTACAAAAGAATGGGTGAGATCTCTGCTGGTTTAGGCTTTCTGATGTTGTAAGGGAATTTTCTGTTTGTAGATATGGTCCAAAGGTATCACCCCTTCCCTATCCCTTGCCTCGCACTCTGAAAACATAGATCAGCCATTTGTCTCCACACAGTAGCTGGCAGCCTTTGAAAATGCATTGATATCTTCAAGGCAAGGCAAGGCAAGACAGCTGTTGCACGGATGGGTGGGAGGGAAGGGGACCTGAAGGAAAGGGTAGGCATGAAGGGTGTTCTCCTGCATTTCTGCCCTGGTGTTTTATTTCACTTGGCAGCGTGTCTCAGGTGAGTCCTTCGCGGGATGCCTTGACTCGTTGCTCTTTTTGGGATGAGTAATGTAATCCCAGATACTGTGCCCGTTGTGGTGTGACCTGGTGCTGACTCACTGCCTCCCTTCTGGCCCTTTGAAACCCTAAGGTGGAGTGGCTGAAGAATGAAGAGGTGATAGATCCTGTGGAAGACCGAAATTTTTACATCACCATCGATCACAACCTGATCATTAAGCAAGCCCGCCTTTCTGACACGGCCAATTACACTTGTGTCGCCAAAAACATTGTGGCCAAAAGGAAAAGCACCACAGCGACTGTGATTGTCTATGGTAAGTGATGCCTTGTCCCGCCGCACGTGGATGGACGCGCGCTCAGACAGTGGGACAGGAAGGGGATGCAAAATGCCTGTGTGCAGCTCTTATGGGGTGAGTGACCAGGCCGGGCCGCCCGTGCTGCCCGTTGACTTGCAGCCATGTGCAGTGACTGCAGTCAAGGTTCATTACTGAAGATACTCAGAAGTACAGATCTGATGGCTCGGCTTATTGGTGGCAGACAATAGCATTAAAGGAGGAACAGGCACCTATGCAAAGAGCTGGTTGCCTCGTTGAAGAGAAGGTGGTTGCTCCTGTTGCCGTAACACATGCCGGCTGGGTGCAGCCAGAAGCCATTAGGGCGCTTCCTCCAGTGGGAGCATCCAAGGCATTGCTTTGTACCAATGCATTTCACGTTCTTAGTGTCACTTTAAAGAAATAAGAGTAAAACTGAAAAGAGGTTTGTGCTTCCAGATACTGGTAGCAATGTTGGAGCACAGCAGAATCTTCCATCTCCTTCTATCTCTTTAAATAAACCTATTTTTGGTGTCTACTACCAAAACATACTCTGATGTCAGGGGCGAAGTAGGAGATGCCCTCCCGGGGTCTTTTCCAGGCTGTGTTGCACTGCGGCTCTGCCCCACCAGTCTGAGCCTTTGCCCTGCAAAGTTACTGCCACAATGCGTCCCCAGCGGGGGTATCCACCAGAACAAAACCTGCTCTGACGACGTGCCAGCTGACTGTCCTGGTGTTCCTTACAATCAGCTTAATTATAGGATAGACAAGTAGGAAAAAAATCCCTATGATTATCCCTAGTATTCATTTCATATGCAGGGTAGCAGTTAGATTTAATTGTAAGCAGTTGCTTCCCTGAAGTTACAATGAGGGCCTTTTAGTTCAGTTTTTATAGAAAACCGACTGAATTGAGTTGATTAGCAGTATTTGCGATATTGAGGGATGGACCATGCAAGAGCACTGTGTTTTGTAACTGTGATGAATGCAGAAACATAAAGATGTAGGCATACTGCAACTCTTCCTCATACATATAGAGCATTTTTTTCAACAGAGACATATTTAGGGGAGTAGCCATTTCTATGGGGTTTGCTACGAGAGCTCCTCAAGGGTTGTGTCATATCACAAACATTTGGGTTTAGGGAATCTGAGCAGTTAGTATGTTATCCATACCCTGGCAAGGACATTATTACGTAGAGCAGCACATCCACCCATTCTTCATCCACCCATTTATCCCAGAAACAGGTTGGTGAGAAAGAGAATCAGCATCAACATCTTCCCAGAGAAAAATACCTTCCCAAAGTCCAATAACAAAAATGCTTTTAGTGGGAGTTCGCTCTGAACAGCTTAAATATCTGTTATGGAAGCGCTGGGACATTCACGTGCACCAGCTATGTCCACAGAGGGTGAGTGGAGTTGTCATGGGGGTCTCTTAGCATGCATAGGTGATGGGTACATCTGAGAACAAGCTGGAGAGCAGGTTATCTCCCTTTGGAAAACGGTGCAGCTTTCAGAGTGCAGGCTTCTGGCTGGCAGAGCTGTGGGTGCTCTCTGAACCCACAGATATTTTGGCCATACTCATGCCACCAGGTGCGTAGTGCTGGGTCAGGTCGGTTTTTGAGACAAGGCAGGTCACCTGCCAGCCGTAATCGTCATCAAGTGGTGGTTTTCATTCAGCGCCAGCATTTCTTCGACTTCTGCGATGACTCCTGGCGTGCTGTGCGTTCAGTGCGTCGGAGACGTGGGTTTGTGTCTGTTCGGTGTGGCTTCTCAGGCTCTTCCCAGCCACCACTTGTGACCGCTGCTGGAGGCAGCGTGGCACAGCGCCAGAGGCGCTTTGGGCTGAGCAGGATGGCGTGCTTACGCGACCACACTCCTTCTCTCTTGCTTTTCAGTGAATGGAGGCTGGTCCACCTGGACGGAGTGGTCAATGTGTAACAGCCGATGCGGGAGAGGCTTCCAGAAGCGTACGAGGACCTGCACCAATCCTGCCCCGCTCAACGGTGGTGCCTTCTGCGAGGGCCAGAGTGTTCAGAAGATAGCTTGCACCACTCTCTGTCCAGGTCCAGCATGAACAGTACACAGCTCTCTATAAATCATTTGTCACCAGTCATTTCAGGAGGAGACCGTTAGTTACAAAGGCCTCCTTCTCCTTATTAATAAATCCAACATTTCAGTGAATGAATATGAAATTATATTACCTAAGTAGATAAAATAGAGAGCATGTTATATCGAGCAGCAGAGGATTCAGACCCACTTTTGCATGCAACTTGCACCAGTGTCTCAGCCCTGGTAATTCAGGGGATTTGGGGGACATTCAGAGCTTTAAATTGTAGGAGGTAAAGATTGGAAGCTCTGGAAAAGGACTGGAATTTGAAAATAGAAAGCAACTGTCATGTAAACACATTTGCAATGTCTGTTCAGCCCAGCTCTCACAGCAAGTGGAGCATCTGGAGTGTAGATGTTAAATTTGAGGCACATGTTTACCTGACGTCAAATACAAAGGCCTCTACACTGGAAACAGAGGTCTATGCATCCCTTCAAAAGATATTTACATGTAAACTTCTGGGAAATACACAAATGCTTCAGGACACGCAAGGTAGTTGGTGGCTTTTCTCTGACAAAAGTTCTGCCATCTGTCCTATTGCCCAGTGCTTTCCTACCTCTGTAGTCCCACTCAAACTGATGGCAGTAGGGGTGTCTTCAGCTTGCGAAACCTGACCATCCAACCCCAGGTCTTAGTGGTGGGTGAAACTTAAAAGCTAAAATTTCATCTCAGATTGCTATTTCAAGTGACAGACTCCTGGCTCAGGCTGTGTCACTGGAACAATTTCATCGTTTGTTCTTCGGCTGTTCAATTTAGTGCTTTTGAAAATCATTTGTGGGATTTTGAAAGGTGCTAAACACATTCCTGATTCTGTTCATGTGAAGTAGATCACTGCCTCTAGATATTTCTTTTAATAGAAAATATTTAACATTGACTGTATTCCTACTAGAGAGGAATTTCTGGCCAAGTTTAACCTCTGTGCTAAAAAATGCCAAAAACCCCCCAAACATCACAGATTCACGACTTGTTGTTAATTTTCATGTACACTTTGAGCACAGATAAACTGCTGACAAGTTTATAAAAGGAGGAGGAAAGAGCAGAAATGGGACCAGGGCAGAGGGAAAGGAGAGGGAGAGAGAATATGCATTTACAGACCAGAAACGGGACTTTAAGAAGGGCAGACTGATAATTCTTCTGCCTTGCTGGGAATGGCCAGGAGTTGCAGACTGGCTTGTGCCAAGACGTGCATCACTCTTGATCAGCCTCTCTTTTACGTTCCGCCTAACAAGTCATGTCCTTTCCTTGTCTCAGTGGATGGCAAGTGGACGTCCTGGAGCAAGTGGTCCACCTGCGGCACAGAGTGCACCCACTGGCGACGGAGGGAGTGCACGGCCCCAGCACCGAAGAACGGGGGGAAGGACTGCGAGGGGCTGGTGCTTCAGTCCAAGAACTGCACCGATGGGCTCTGCATGCAGGGTAAGTGCCGCTGTGATGCCCCCGGGGTCCGAGATGTATCTGGCTGCAGAAAGACCTGCAGTAGCTGCAGATCAACATCAATGACCTAAAGTCACAGAATCGTTTGTAGGATGGAGAAATGAGTTAATACAATTCTCACCAGTGGGGACACCCCACTCTTCTTCCCTGAGATGAATGTAATGCTGTCTGAGGTTTATGAAGTTGGGCAGTGAAGAATTAGAAAGTCTCATAACAGAGCCCTCTCCCCGCTGCCCTCCCCACCAAACAGCCCTTCGCTCTAATACCGGCTCAGCATCCATCCAGGGAAGCTTGGCAGTGACTCTTACGGCAATGCAAATGAGAAGTAGAGGGTTTAGGGCAAAGCCAGCATTTTCAAAGGAATAAACTTGGCAAAGCAGATCATCCTATGGCTTGTTACTGTCAGGAATAGTGGGTTCATGTGTTTCTACATGTAATAGTTATGCCCCCTTTTTAATTTGGGGTGCCTTGTAGTAGAAAGAGGTACCCTGTATCTGTGTAGTTGCCTATGCAAACTTCATATATAGTTATCAGCATGCTGCAGCCTCATGAAAATCAGCTCTAGCACTGAAGTCTATTCTGCCTGCGTCTATTCATGCCATGGTCCTGCCATTGTGACTAAGAAGAGCAAGAAGTAAAAAAAAGTAGGCTTTTAGTGTAATTCTGACATGCTGATGAGCAATTAGTCTTCATTGCACCCCATCCCTTCTCAAAAATGAGGTCTTCTCTGTTCTGCTGGTGCACTGAAACTTTCTTTCACTTTTCGTTAGCACAGTAACTTGAGCCAAAACCCTCACGTACACCTCTCTCCCGTTCCTTCATCCTGTCTCTCTGCAGTACTTCTCTGTCGAGCCTCAGCTCTCCATTGCCCAAAGAGTTGTGGCTGTAACTATCTGGTATCTATGTTTCCAGATCATAAAATGCTTTGAGTTCTCTTGTGAAAAAGGAGTTAGGAATTTTTGTTCTCTGAGACAATAGTCACAATGACAGAAAAGTGACACTACGGGCTAATACTACTCTTACTTCTTGAATAAGTGCCATATAGGTGGTTACTGTGCTGGCAGCGATCTCTGAGCTACCCTATGGCACAGCTTGGCCTTTTGCTCTGAGGTTTCTCAGATTTACAACAAAGGCTTCTTCAGTGTGGCTCACACAACACTTTCATCACTTAAAAAAGTATTAGTCAATATCAGCAGCCTATAAAGCTGTAATTCCTCAAAACATGTGTTTTTATGGAGAAGACAGAAAGGTGAGATTCAGAGCTCCTCTCTCTTATTTTTCTAAAGATAGGAAAAAAAAACACCAAAAAACATCTAACCACATCTTACTGTATAACACCTTGGTGACTTTTATAGTGGGGAAGATAACGTACCCCTGGCTCCAGCGGTGTGAATAAGTCATTATGGTAAATTAGGAAGAAAAGATACATTTCCCCATACAGAAGAGCTCTTCACTATCAGATTATATTTGGACAGGTGTATGTCATCTTTGTGTATGTGCATAAAGAGAGCCATTTAAGCAGAAATCTGGTGGAAAAGTAGATATAATGATACGGCAGAATAAAAGCCCTGTAGGGATCTCATTTATCTGTTGATGGTGTATTGCATTTTGTTTGTGAAAGTGGATGCTGAGTATAAAGCAGAGGTCCTCAGTGGGAGAGAGGGTGAGGCTGTTGTGAATCCTATTCTGCTTCGTATGTATGTATATAAAAAAATGGTAATGAAAAATATACAGTCACATATTGACCTGCTTGGCTCCAGGGGCTGTGATCATCCTTCAGTGTTGGAATTTAATGGCAGTGTTTTAATGCTGTCTTTACGTTTGCAGTGTTTCATATACCTGTAAAACTTACAGTCCTGCTCCCTGATCCATCACTGCTGAGAAGATTGATTTGCCATACTTGGTGGCAGTGTGCCTGCTGCTCTCTCTCTTCTTTCTTTCCCCTTCTCAGTTATGCAAAACCAATCTGAACACTTACATTTTTGCCAGTGTGGATTTAGATTCATAGCAGATCTGCCTGCTGAGCTAAGAAGAAACACAGGACTCCTTTCATTTCTAAAACACCATGCTTCTTTCCCTGCTGTTTGAGGCTGGTGGGGATTGGCTTGGCACTGACATTTCTCCTAACCTGGGGACCTGTGGATCCACAGCAGGCTTTTCCAACACCTTCATGCCAGTGGGTCTGTCATGGCACCTTTCCTCTGTGGCCGTAGCCCTCCAGGGGACGTGTTGGCCAGCTGCTTACCTGCACCATAGCCAAATCCTGCTCCTAGGTGCCCTGGTGCGTCCTCCTTAGTGTCAGTCTTTAGTGAGAGCTTGAAGGTCGACTTTAGCACCATGAGTGTAGCTGACAGACTGTAGACGGGCCCTCTTACCAGGAGTCACTAGGCTGTTGCTTTGACAAAAACCCACTTGTAAATATATATCTCTTTATAGCTGTACATAGAAGATATCCTGGAAAATGTTGGATTGAATGAGTCTAATTTACAAGCCCTTTCTCTTCCAGTCTATTATTCACTACAGTAGCATCAGCTGGATAAATCAATAAGCTCTTTCATCAGACTGCTCCTGCTCCAGCAAAGAGCAGCAGTTTGCCCACTATCGATTTCTGTGGGGATAAAAACTGTGGAGCTTTCTCCGTCCCTTGTAATTACAGTATTTTACACACAAAGCTGTAGTTTGTGCTTACCACTAACTGTGGCATTTCTCGTGCAACTCTGCTGTCACATTTATTCAGACTAATGATCTTGCTAGTACACACATACACTCCCTTATCCAGTAGTTAGTATTTTTCTGTTAACATGAAAGGATGAACAGTCATTAAACTAGAGAGCCTGCAGAGAGACAGCAGGCTGAATTGAAGAAGAAAAGCAGCTGTAGTGAAAATTTAGGGCGGTCATTACTATTTTAAGTTTCCAAATACACAATATTGCCTAGCAGGTCCCATTATAACAATTTTGTAATTCCTGTAATAGCCTTAATATGATCTTCTGGAACAAAATATGCTGTAGATGTAAGAAGAACTGGCTGGTTACCACCCACACTAGTTGCATTATTTCCTCCATAGTTGCATTATTTCCCATTTGAAGTATGCGTACTGCGGTAAATACTTCAGTGCAAGGCACAACACTTTCAAAGGCACGCACTGCATCTCACAGGGGCTCACTATAAACTGAAACACTGCAATTAGCCCTCCGCTCATCCCACCTAATGACTTTGGTGGGCGTTCTGTGTGGGGACTAAGAAAGCACAGCACTCCGCCGCCGGCTGAAACTTCAGCACAAGTAGTTCCCTTCACTAGATCACAAATATGTTTAAAGCAAGGTGTAAGGGCAAGTGTTGTGCTGGGCCCAGTCTGGAATCACTGCGAGATCGTGTGTGTGGTACCAAACAGATGCTAAAAGTCGCTGGCGGGCCAAACGCTGCTTTGCATTGTGTGTGAAATGCTGCTGGTGATCCGGAAGAGGTGGACAACGTATGAAGAGACTTAGCTGTGTTGCGTGGTTACGCTGAAGGCCTATTACGTGAGTTGTGATGGGCAGCTGTCATGCTCAGAGCATGTCACCTGTGTCCTTTCTGCTGAGGATGTGAAGTGACAGGGTTCAGTGCTCTCCCTGTCCTGAATAAATAAGTACAGAAAGTCCTCGGCGTGAGGCTGGTGCCCGTGCACGCTGGTAAGGCTGTTGCTCTTTTCTGAAGTCATGCCTGTGATGTGCAGGGTTGGCACTAGCGCGGTCAGAAGGAGACAACCAGCGCCGCTTCCTCAGCTCACTCTCAGCTGTAGTAGGCTACTGTGGCTTTTTGTAAAAGGCTGGCTAAGTTGTGCTTCCAATTTTTTTCCAAAACACGGGGCTAGTTATCTTACAGCAGCAAGGTAAGCGCATGTTGTCGCTTGAGGACTATGGATTGTATAGTTACATAAATAGTACTCTTGCTCTGTGTAGTGAAAACTGTTCACTTTATACAGTCTCACAATATGGAATACACATTGGTCATTGAATAGGGCCAAAAGGAAATTGCCACTTGTGAATCATTGCCAAGTCTCATCAGATCCAGTGTGGACTTTTCCTTTGTTGCTTTGGATTTAAATAAATGAGCATGAAAACACTGGGACGTGCTACTAGGCCTTAAAGAGTGGAAGAAAAGATTCAAAACATCTTCACTCATCATTAAGAGACACCACTCTGGACTAACTCTCGGGTCACTTTGGTTCTCTCCCTGCATGTAGCTTAAGTACTTGGAAATTCAAACAGCGGATACACCATGTGAGAAAAAGGCACCTATACCGTGGTGAAGATGTTATTATCAGACTAGTAATTCCATTCCGTGTTAAAAAAAGGCTGCCTTCTAGTCGAGAGTGAATTGAAGTGAAATGATGACAGCAAATCTATATTTGCCGGGTGCTTTGAAATCCTTGTCTGAAAGGCAGTATGAAGTTCATAAGGTTCCCTCCTACAATGACGGTGCCTAAGCAAGCGAAAAAGATGCAGTTGGTCATGCTTGTGCATGAAATGGTTAACTGCTGTCCTTTTCTAGTCTTGTGCCTGTTTATACACAGAGCTCGAGTAGAAAGCAAGATTAACCTGATACTAACATTTCTTTCCTCCTGAAACATGCATATTCTGCACATGCCCTGCTTGTTTAACGTAACATGCCAGAACCTCTGATGGAATAAGCATTCATTTCCCTTTTTGGCTTGTTTTGAAAGCAAGCATTCAGGGAAGAATTAGAGGGCAGAGCAGTTTGATGAGGACCTCTGGTCGTCCAGAGCAGATTAGTGTGCAAAGAGCAGGGGAATGTTTTCCAGACTCCAGGAGGTAAGCAAAGCTCTCTCAAGGGAGACTGCAACAGAAGCCTTTGTGTGCAGAGGAATGAAATAAAACCTTTTATTAAGACCATGTGGGTCAAGAGAGAACTTCTAATACGTTCAGTCTTTCAGCATAATGATATAGGCACCTGGCCTGTTTTGCTGAGCCCTTGACGGGGGGAGTTCATTCATTTGAAGAGCGCATCTCATCTGTTCCTAGAGGAAGTTTTCTGTAATATTGTCTTATTCTGTTTTCAACCCAACTACTACGTAATGGTGTAGCAATCAAGGGCGTTTATGCACACATCTCAGAGTTACAACTCATCTTTATTTTTATTGTAGCATCATGAGAAATCCCCAGCTGAGAAGCATCCACTCTGGTGGGCCCGCTGCAACTGAGAGCTCCTTGTGTAGAAAACCTACTGCTCAAAGCAGATGAATGCATTGAGAGAAAACAGAAGTGCAGAGCCACAGGCAGAACCCAGGACACTGAAATCACTGTGTCTTACCCCAGTCAGTTCAGAAAAAGCCACCTCCACATTAATTTTAATGAAAGGCAAGTGCTCTAAGGTCTCTAGGCTGTTTTGAAAAATCGCAAGTAATTCAAAAATATTATAGCCTTGCAGAGAGGAGAAGAACTCCAACCTTGTCTGTCTATAATTTTCATTCCTCTTAATTCCCTTGGGTTTTTCTTTTATTCTTCCTTTGTTCCTCTACACATTAAAAAAAGTTACTCAGATGAAAGAAAAATGCAAGCTTATAATAAAGTCTAACTGATATATTAACTTAATTGTGGAAGAAACTCCAGCCATACAGTGACAATAATGAGTGTTTATACTTTCCTCACCATGCACAAAGATGGGTGTATTATTTCACAATTTTTTCTTTCCTGGCAGGGTGTCAGGCAGAGTGAGGTTACATGGGCAGCCCTAGGCTCATCAGGGAGTCAGTGACAGGATCAGGAGTAAAACTCAGCGTGCTCTATTTCTGAATCTGTGTTCTACATAGAGGACTAGCAAAAACATAGGCAGCATCCTTAAATGAAAACTCATGTTGAGGAAGGAAGTTTCTGTAGTTTGGGAAACGAACACTGAGCTGATCAACTGATTTTGAAGTCTCAGGGATTTTTGAGGTTACAAACCAGAAAGCCACAGAATAAAAGTTACCTTACCTGTGAGCTTATAAACCTGCCAAAGATTTCGGTATGTGTCACTGAACATCCATATGGATAACTCATGCTTTCCACCCAGCGGTCCTAACGGTTTCAATCCCCCTTCTAGATCCCCTTCCAGCTGCCCCTTCCTTCAGCTTGTTTTTTGCCATGTGTCCCCTCTTCAGTGCTGCCCTATGTTCTTATTTCAGCCCTCCCCACAGCCCGTTTACTCTTCTCCTGCTACAGTTGCAAAACAAAGCAAACCCCTACAAGTCTATGTAACACTCAGTCATCGCGAACGTGGGGTTTGCAAATACACAATCCAGCAAATTGCAGTGCTAGACATGTGTTTACTTTTGCTGTTGAACATGTGTAACAAACCCAATGTTAAGGTTCTGTGCTTCTAAGGTACTAAAGAGTGACGTAAGATTTAGCCCAAAGGTCAAAGTCCTTAACTGTAAAAGATTGCATAATGTCAAAATTGCCTGTTCTAATCCACATCAAATTTTAGCAACAAGTTATCCTACTCTTCCATCTTCCCCCACTGCCATATAGATGACATGCATGTTTAAACTCAGGCAAAACCTTTCTAACAATGTTAACAAAATGTCAGGAACTCTAATTTAAAATTGAAGTATAATTGCAATCTTAATTATAGAATATCATAAACTCCTGTTCAAGGACAGAATGAGAGAAACTCCCCATTTAACCTACCTGCTCAGGAAAGATCTGAGATAATACTCAAGCAATCAGTCATAAAACCTCTAGCTCCCTGTTTATTAGCCCAATAAGTAGTCCTTTAGAAGGAAAATAAATTACTGTGCATTATCTCTGGGATGCCTGATACCATATCTGACCTTCAGCATCATTACTGCACACGTGAAGGTCTTTTTTTAGAATAGCAAACATAGGAAGAAGCTGGGCACATTCTGAGAGTTTTTTGCAGCTCCAGGGACTTTGTTGGTATTTTTTTTTTTTCAGTTTTTAACCACCACAAATAAGGTATAAGATACCACATCTTCTTCTTTATGTGCTTGAGTTCCTGGGAAGTAGCAGGGGAGAGGAACAATTAACAACAATTACAATTCAAAGATTATTGTTAATATTTCTCCTGTGGTAAATCTGCATTAGCTACATGTTAAGTGCACATGAAGCCTTACTAAACAGTCAGAATACAGGATTTACTCTGAGGTTGCTCTTGTACTGCTAAGTCTGCCCCTTATAGAAGAGGGAATACTGGAAGTTTGTGCAGTCGCGGTCTCTGGATGGTGGGACCTGCATGGAGCAATTCAAAACTCCAAGATGTCAAATGAAGTCTCCTAAATTCCTTCTCCTAATGTGAGAATATGTGGCTGCTTGTCCATCATAGGGACTAGATGGAAACCTACAGCATTGCAATGCATCAGAGTTAACATTTTGAAAGCTCTTGAAGGTCTCTCTCCAAAGTTTCTTTTGAAAGCTTTGAGCCTTTGCAGACTATATTGACCATCTAGAATTTACTTTAAAAATAATGATGCAATTCAGCAAGCTGATGATAGCTGTAGGATTGCTGAGAGGTAGTGGTGAACTAGGAAAGGCAAAAGGAGGCATAAGATGGAAACAGGACTAGTAATGCTATGTCACTGCTGCGGTCACGGCACTGAAAACGCTGCAGAGGCATGTGCCTTTATTCCTTTTAGTCTCAAAAATGTCTCTTTGTAATGGAAATCATAATTTAGATTTGCTGAATGTCACTTCTGAGGAGTGCAGAGCTTTACAAAATTTGAATTTGGGATGTCTATATTGAGAATGGCATTTTACAAGGAAAGGGAAGGAAGCTGAATTTCTAGAACCTGGAATTTGGAAACAGCAGTATATACCATTTTTTTACCCACTGAGATCCACTCAGCTGAAAAATCAACAAAACCAAACCAAACTTAAAAAAAAAAAAAAAAAAAGGTCCTAACACGATTTCATTATTTGACTCAAACTTTTCAGGATCTGAAGCTGAGATTATAGAAAATTTCAGCCAAACCCAAAGATTTTTAAAAAAATTCTGAGCCACTGGAGCTGCGGAAAAGAGGAAGATAACTGAATTAATGCTGAAAAAATGCTGAAACAAAAGACCTCATCATGAGAATTAAGAACAGAGCAATCGGGTGCGTGTTTTTTGGGACCGGTATGGGAAAAATGACCAGCTTGCTGGCTTTGAGTTATTAAATACTGGAACTCATCTGATGTGTATGTATCCCAGAGAAACAAAGGGTTTTTCCAGTAAACTCTCATGTCGCAATGTATACACCATACTTTAAATCATCTAGGAACTGCTTTCTCTACATTTTAGGCATCTACATGTGAGGAATAGTCTCTGTTCACTTGTCCATCGTATCTCTGTGGTTCAGAGCCTGTTGTCAGCAAGAGCTTATTCCTACTTCAGTGTCGCTACACTAGATAAAACCATCAAAGTAGAGAAAGAAAGGCAGCAGTTGAATGAGTGCCCTCTTCTTTACTTATAGGCAATTTAAGGGCATTGACTTTGGAGCCAAAATGGGGGGGAAGTGCTGTTACAGTATATTCTGCTTAACCTGTTGAGTTCATTGCAACAGGATGTTACTGAGACGTGTCATGTGGCTAGGCTTTCAAAAGGGCCAAGTAATTACATGACCTTAGCTCCTTTTGAAACTGCTACGTAGAGGCTAAAGTAAAGAGCATTTATAGATTGGAAGCAAGTGGTGCCAGATTAAAATATGATGCATTAAAGAAACAAGCAGTTATGGCGTGCTTTATGCAATCTTCCCTTTATTAAATGGAAGTGTGTGTCTGCAACTCTCTCTGACCTTGATAGAGTCTCAAAATATGTATCATTAACAGTGACCTCAGCAGTTAATGGTATAAACCAATTTCTTTGCACTATAATTGTGAATATTTTTGTAAATATGACCCAAACTGCATGAGCCCTAGTAAATAAGTGCCCAGAAAGATTACCTTCAGCTACTCCACCATCTTACCTAGTTACTTGCTAAGATAGAGAAGGTAGCTGGGAAAATGCAAATGGAAAACTGGGAATTTTTCTTTCTCTCTTATGTGAATATTTTATTTTCTGCAAGCAACGGAGTAGAATATTTTCATAATCTGATCAATACATTCTAAAATTGATATCTTATTAATACAAATTCAGCATGACTAGAAAGCTAGCAAAGTCTGTTAAGAACCAAAAAAGGAGCCGCTTACAAAGTTCCCTCTGCATGAAGCTGTGACCTAGTGCTTTGTACCACAGGGATAAAAGTTGTCTTTAAAACATGCCAGTTTGCAGGCCAAAGCAGTATATTACTGGGGCATTCTAGGTAAAATCAAACACAGAATTTCAGGATGCCCATGGTTATGATACTGAATTCCCAGTCTGAGCACCATGTGTGTGTATTTAGGCCCATGAATATGCTGAGGGGTAGATTCTTCCCCAGTGGAAAAAAGAGCATAGAAAAGTTATTTTGGTGACTATTTGGTGACATCCTGTTTCACTTTCAGTCTCAAGGGAGTCAGTGCCATAATCTCTGCACAATTATCTTTCATAGGTCTGAGATTCTCCATTCCCGAATGCTTCGTTTTCCCCCAACTTGGCAGAAGGTTTATCTACTCCTCCCAAGGCAAATTGTGGCAGATGAATTCATGCTGTAAAAAGGGTCAGCCTGTCTATTTGTTAAAGCTAACCCCCTAAGGCAGATGATCCCACACACGCAGATATGCTGATGGCCACAGAGACCCGCCATTGAGTCTCCTGTGGCCTCTGGCACAAATGTGTTTCCAGAAGGTCAGAGCAAGGCACGTGGGACCGGAATGCTCAGGCCGAACTTCCAGCTTTTGAGGATCATCTGCCTTCACTAACTGCACCAAGCTAATTAAATGAGCTTCCAAATCCATTTAGTTAAATGGACGTATTTCCCCAAATCAGTGCAAGTGTGACTGCTGCTGAAATTCAGTTAAACTAAATTGATAAAAGGCCGGCTGAAGTATTTTCTATATACCAGCATTGGACTGGTTTATCTTTCCAGTGCAATCTGACATATTCACCCTTCTTCACCTTTCCCAGTGTTTTACATCATTACAAAGGTGCTTAAATTGCTCTTCACATGCTTTATAGAAAGAGGATAGGCAATGCCTACGTAATGCACCTTTATAACGATACATCTGTATTTGTACAAAGGATTTGTGCCAGTGTAATTATGTTAGTTAAAAAAAGCCCACTTTTAACACTTAATAGAAGCACTTCCACGGGGACAAAAGATGTATTTACAAGCCTAAAGTGGAATATAAAGTAGAATGCATGGAGAAACATCAACTTAATTAAAGGCTTTTTAATGAATGCATTTACCATGCAATTACGGTGGTGTAATTTCTGTGTGTTAACCCAAGCCTGCCACTGATTCTCCAGGTATGACATAGGGTGAGTTACTTGTAAAATGGGGGAAATAAATATCCACTTTTGGTAAGCCTCTGAGACCCTCAGACAGAAGGGACTATGTAAGTATAAAGCATGATTATTACTATTTTACTCATCCGGCAGTAAGTTACACAACAAAACATCAAAAGTCCCTTTGAAAATGTGCATTTCCCAACAAGCTGTAGGAAGAAGCTTAAATTACTTTTCTCAGAGCAAGTAGCTCACTGTGAAACCAGCTGCTCCAAGTGTGAGTCAGCAGCCTTTGCAGAGTCAAACCCAACAGCACCTTTCTAAATTCGCCCTCATTAAAAATTTTGATGATCCTGGTAGAAGTCCCCCAGGTACTTGCCAAGCAACGCTGTTGATACAAGGAGAGAAAAAAAAATCCACAAGAAAAAGATCTCTTTCCGCTGCAGTTACTTTGAAGAGAGGAGGGAAGTCATTCTTCATTATTTCGGTTACTAATCCCAGCAGGTTTGCATCATTATCTGATTAAAATGTCCTTTCTCATTGTTTGAAGACATAGTCAGAGGGACCAGTGTTAAAGCCAACTTTCTACAGCAATACCTGTGCTCTTGCTCTGGGAGCGCGGCAATAACCCTGCCTCCTGCCCAGCCACCACCACCAGTGCACAGCTGCAACCTTTCCCCTTACCACTGCCACTGCAATGCCCACTCCCTTTTGGAAGAGTGCTTTCCTGACAAAGGAGTGTTTAAAAGTAGTTTTATTCTAAAAAGTCCTGCCCAAATGGCGGAAGGCATCTGTACTTGCTATGTTTGAGTGATCTCTGACAACTGTGCTTAATTTGCAAGCACAAATGGAGCTGGCGTTTGACCAGTGGACGGCTGGGGTTGCCAGCTGGGCTGGGATGCTGAAAGTCAACCCAAGGTAACGTCTCTGCTAGCTTCAGTCAGGGAAGCCTGCCCACAGCCTGTGAGCAAACAGGGTTGTATGACCACCACAGCATAGCTTGTGTAGTGCTGTCACCTCAACAAGGACTTTACATCCAGCACGAGTGGCCATCTATCCATCTACAGCCAGGTTGGTCAGCTGTGACTTGGCCTTCAGCAAAAACTTGGCATGCCCATGACTCAAACGCATGGCATCTCACTCAGCAGCCCTTAACCCTTCCACCTCGGCCATGACTTCCTTCTATGTAAAAAACACGTTTTACAGGCTGAAAATGTGTCCTCGCAGACACTTGTGCAAGCCAAGCTATGTTTGAATGGAAACAGTTGGCTGAAGTTAGGTGCTTGGTTCAGTTCGCAGCACACAGGAGAATAAAATCAAGCTCACTTCACTTTACTAAGTATGTTGGTTTGCAAAGGCTAATGGAAGCAGCAAGCAGTATCCTCCCATTTTAATAGACATGCCTTTGAATACATACACAAAACATTTCTGTTGAAGAAATTGGTGTCACTCATGTCGCTGCAAGGGTGCTCTTCATAGTTATCAGAAAGAGAATCTATGCAAACGTGTAAGACACAAGTAAGTATTTGTGACAACTGAGGTCTATGAAGAGGTTGCAATGAGGTAAATTTCTTTTAGAGTATTTGAGGACCACACTTGTTTACTTTGCTGAAAAACTTGAATCAGATTTCCATTTTCCTGGGAGGAGAGAATGTTTTCAGTAATATCACAGCTAATCCAGTCCTTCGTGCCCCTTGAGTTGCTAGATAACTTCAGACACGGCAGGAATGACACACAGCCTTGAATGCAGAACTTGCCAGCTGAAACGCAATGTAAGGAGAGAGGAATGGCCTTTCCAGCTCTGCGTGGGTGAGCTTGAGCTCTGTGGATGATGCAGAGCCAGGGGACCCATGCTGCCCCATGCTGGCTCCCCCAAGAACATGCTGGGGCGCATGAAGTGGATCCCAGTGGATCCGTGTATGAGGCAAAATGGTGTTTGTAGATGCAGCCAGCTTGAATTCCACCTTATGTGCTTATGTCTTGTATTGCCTGCTGGCTGCCTTTGGTCTCCGGAGACATCTTGACAAAGGAAATATTGGGCATAAGGCTATAGCTGAAATTGAGGTTGACTAAATATGGGCCTCTGCCTTCATGTGCGGAGTAAGTGGGGAGTAACTAGGGTGCTGGAAATTCATGCCCAGGCTTGCTGAGCACTCACTCAAGCCCTCAGAAGTTGCTCTCCTGGCCAATACCTGGAGTACACTGGCAGAAGTAGGAGGCAGTTATTACAAAGACTCTCAACTATGCATGTTGAGAGTACACATAGGTGAACTTGCCTCAAAGTACCAAATAAATTAATGTAAGAACATAATATTTCTAAAAGTAATTATTAGGCTGGAATCATTGCTGTGACGTAAAGTTTTAGATAGATATCACAGGCAATATAATCTGTCCCATGATGCCTCAGGAGAAACATCATCATCAAAAAGCAGCTCTTCTTGCTCTGGTGTGGTGGCTTGACCCTGGCTGAATGCCAGGTGCTCACCAAAGCCCCTCTATCACTCCCCTCCTCAGCTGGAAGGGGAGAGAAAATATAACGAAAGCTTGTGTGTCAAGATGAGGACAGGGAGATCACTCAGAAATTACCATCATGGCAAAACAGACTTGACTTGGGGAAAATCAGTGTAATTTATTGCCCATCAGAATAGGGTAGTAAGAAATAAAACACAATCTTAAAACATCTCCCCCTCACTCCTTCCTTGTTCTTGGGCTTAACTTTACTCCTGAATTCTTTACCTCCCTGCAACCCAGCAGCACAGGGAGACGGGGAATGGGGGTTGTGGTCAGATCATCGCACGTTGTTTCTGCTGCTCCTTCCTCCTCAGTGGGAGGGAGGACTCCTCACACTCTTCCCCTGCTCCAGTGTGGGGTCTCTCCCACAGGAGACAGCCCTCCACAAACTTCTCCAATGTGAGTCCTTCCCACAGGCTGCAGTTCTTCATGAACTGCTCCAGCCTGGGTCCCTCCACGGGCTGCCGTCCTTCAGGAACAGGCTGCTCCAGTGTGGGTCACCCACGGGGTCACAAGTCCTGCCAGCAAACCTGCTCCAGCCTGGGCTCCTCTCCCCACAGGTCCACAGGTCCTGCCAGGAGCCTGCTCCAGAGTGGGCTTCCCGTGGGGTCACAGACTCCTTCAGGTGCACCCATCTGCTCCAGTGTGGGGTCCTCCCCAGGCTGCATGTGGAGATCTGCTGCACTGTTAACCTCCGTGGGCTGCAGGGGCACAGCCGGCCTCACCATGGTCTTCACCACAGGCTGCAGGGGGATCTCTGCTCTGATGCCTGGAGCACCTCCTTCCCTTCCTTCTGCTCTGACCTTGTCTGTCTGCAGAGTTGTTGCTCTCACATATTCTCACTCCTCTCTCCAGCTGCAATTGCTCTTGTGTAGTTTTGTTCTTTTTACCCTGTTCTTAAATATGTTTATCCAGAGGCACTACCACCGTCGCTGATGGGCTTGGCTTTGGCCAGCAGCAGGTCCATCGTGGACCGGTTGGCTTTGGCCCTGCGGGACACAGGGGAAGCTTCTAGCAGCTTCTCACAGAAGCCACCCCGATAGCCCCCCTGCTACCTAAACCTTACCATGCAAACCCAATACATCTGGTATTTCAGTTAAGGTAGCATTTACGCCATGGTTAATGACTGGAAACTTCGGAAGAAGGTACGTCTATACCTGCATTTGAGATAGACAGACTGTATCTTCATTAGCAAGCAGTGCAGCCGTGCAGGAAGGCACGGCTATGGAAGGCACGACAGATGCCGAGCACCCAAACTCGGCCTTTATGGGAGCCGGGGATGATTGCTTCGGTCTGCGTCTAATGCGGTCCCGTGCATTAGGCACGCGCCAGGAGGGCATTTTCCAGTTCCGTTCCACCTGCAGGGAGTCCCTGGCTGTGCAAGCTCCTCGCAGCGCGATCCGAGGAGAGGGGATGAAATCCCCATCGAAAGCACTGAAGGGGAGGTGGCAGAGGAGCGGTACCTTCTGTCTCACACCGACTCTAATCCCGTCCCTGACAGTGACTCCCCGGCTTGCTTTGGATTTGCCATTTACCTTTCCAGCAGGATGGGACTTGGAGCGTTTCACTCCTTTCCCGTATGGATGAACGCAGCCGGGAGGTGCTTAGCGAGTTCGTAGGATTCGTGTGCGAGCTAAGCAGCTCCAACGTGCCGTGCTGTAGGAGCTGCAGAAAGAAAAGACAAAGGAAAAAAATCTCTCTCACATACCTGTTCTGAAATACAGCTGTAAATAGTGTTAGGATTTTGTCGGTATACGGTGCTTGCAAAGGTTTCAAATAAATAATGTTACGACCTCAGGGGCCTTATTGATTTTGTAATAATTTTGAAGAGAAGCCACTCAGTTTCCCGTTTGCTGACAAATTCTTTGCTCCCTGAGGAATTCCTATTGAACATGTATTAAAGACAGGATAAAATAATTCCAGGGAAGTACAGAGAGAGGGCTTTGTGCATGGACTCTGCTTAGCGAATGGGTATTTAACCTCTGACCGGTGACGACAGGTCTCCTTTAGCTCCATTAGATCAGCGGCAAGCTACTATAATTAAATAAAAAAACTGTTTAGAGCCTCACCGAACATGTCCTGGGAATTAAAGCATATGGCAGGGATAGGGAAAAAAGACTTTCCATATGCTAATGACCCTTGATGTCTGAAATAAATTAGATCCATTAGAGTTTATGCTCAATAAAAGAAAGACTTTAAGCACTCCAAAGTTAGTGACTCGAGACCGATTTTGGCTTAGAAATTCAATCTGCCTGCTTATTAATTCTTAGTAAGGCTCTGGAGGAGACAGGGGATGCAGAATCATAATTCTGTGCTGTATCAGAATTTTAAAGTGCCATCAGTTTCTTCTCCTTCTATTTTTTTAATTAAACCATTTTTCATGCTTCCCATTTTTGTTTTCCTCATTAATTTGATTTTGTTCCCATTTTTGTTTAATTTCTTTCTTTTTAAGGTTTCATTTATCCTATTTCAACTGAACAGAGAACCCAGAATGAATATGGATTTTCTTGTAAGTTTAACGTTTGATTTTATGTTCCTGGATGCTAATTTGGTGCTCTTCCTTGGGTCAAGCTCTACTGTTATGCCAGCTCTGTGTGACTAGGCAAAGAGGGACCTATTCGGCAGAGTAAGTGGCATGCTGCTTGCTTGACAGCAGTTGCACTCTTTCGCTGTCAGCAGGTTGACACAGAATGATAACGGCCCTTTTGCATGAGCAAAATGGGAGAAGATGCTGCCTCAGAGACAGAAACTGGAGAGAATGAACCCTCTCATTAAAATTTCCTTAGCAAATGGAAGAAATGTGGTACAGGGGTAACTTTTCTTTGAGCTAGAACTCAGAGATCTGCTTCCTGAGCTGCTGAGGAAAAAAATGTGATGTTTTGAGGCTGGTACACTGAGGGTTTGATAGCTAGGAGCTTACAGAGATTGATCAGTTCCTTTCAACATCTGCCAGCTCTCACCTCTGTGCTGAAGGGCAGCCTGGCTTAAATGGCTAGAAGGCAGGGAACAAAAAGGTAAAATAAAAATTATTTCACATGTTTTAAACTAAGAAAAATGGGGTACTAAAAAGTCTGATTTGGTTTTGCACTTTCTTTTTTCATTATGCCATCTCTAAAACTGTGATTCTTCACTGTATAGAAACACATCAAATTTTGGTCATATATTCAGACCTTTTGGAAAAAAAAGTCTAGTGGATAACGATGCTACAGATTAGCCTGGAATTAGTGCTGAAGATATGGTATAAGCAGCTAGTAGAAATATCATAGCCATTTTCTCGCAAGACAGCTCTAATAAATCTGGGTTCCTTTTCGTAAATTACCACATTATTTCTTGTGCTTGCTTCAGCTTTTATCCAAATACAGATGTGTTAATGCTAGTGATGACAATTCAGTGCTTCGTTCTCTGCTTTACTAGATTTTTTTTTTTTAAGGAAAATAGATGGAACGAAAAAATGGCTTGACACTTTATAATTAAAAAAAAAAAAACAAACTCAAAGATACATCCTGGTATTCCAGATATTCCACAGAAAATGGACTTTTGGGGTTTTTTTTGCTTTTTTTTTAGTTGAAAAATAAGGCTTATGAACTTTAAAAACCCACCTCTTTCTGTTATCAGATGAACCACTAAATACCAATATTATGACACTATGTCACTAAGACATACTATTTTATTTCATAGGGTTAATTTGCTTCATGAGACTAAGTCTATAACATTTGTTATGCTTAGTAGTTCACAGCCTGGGTACTAGGATAGATGAACGAGTTAAAGAGTTAGAACACAAGTTAGAGAGAAATCAAAGATTGTTTTCCATCAAAAGGGCATAGACCTGTTATATAGCTTTAGAAATGGATTTTAAATTAACCTATAAAAAGGTAGTAAATATCTGCAGGAAAGGAGAATAGTAAGAGTGTGTTTTCTTGAAAGTCCCTGTGAGGAGCACATTTCTTCAAGGTTCCTGGCCTCTCTCCCTCTAGCTGCTCCTGACTCCGATGATGTTGCTCTCTACGTTGGGATCGTCATAGCCGTGATCGTGTGCCTGGCTATTTCCGTGATTGTGGCCCTGTTTGTCTATCGCAAGAACCACCGTGACTTTGAGTCAGATATTATCGACTCCTCGGCGCTAAATGGGGGATTTCAGCCTGTTAACATCAAGGCTGCGAGGCAAGGTTAGTTGTCATTTCACTCCATGTTGACCAATTCAGGGAGGTGCTATAGGGTTATGGTCTCTTGGGCTACATGAATGATATTCGCATGGTGCTTGTTGGCACTTCGTAAAAGGGATAAAGATTATAAGCATTTGTTTCTGATGGTCAAGTGCTCAAAACCCACGTTGGAGATTTTCAGATGTGATCAAGAGCATAAAGCAGAGGAATTTAGCTTCTGAAGAGAGAGCGTGAATGCAAGCGTGAAACACAGAGTCGTTTATAGAAATACAAGTCCAGCTCAAATTTAATTCAAAGGCAAAGCTCTGACAGAAACAATGGAGGCAGGATTCATCACAGGAGTGGTATTACAGTACAGTAATTCTATCATGTCTTCCTCCCCTTTGTTTCATTAATAGCCTATTTTACTGTGCTCTGTCTCCACAGGCATAAATAGTAGTTTAAGAAGTACTGTAGCTTCAACAGACAATGTAGAAGAAGAAGTTGCAGTAGAACATCATTTAATAATGAGCATTTTTATCACTGGTGCATGAAACAGCTTGATTCTTTCCACAAGTCATTGGCCAGAAAAAACACTCTAAAGTTAGTGCTGGCTTTTTTAAGAAGAACCATATTTATGCTGTAGAGTTCCTCTTTTTTCCCAATATGGGTGCAAGAATAAATCAAAATAAGACTTAAGATGACAAGAGAACTGTCATTTGGAAGATTAACAGAAGTGCCATTTTCTTTGCTGGGCATACGTTTAAAACAAATCTCCAAGAAGCGTGATGCAGGTACTAACGCCCCACTGCGGGGAGTCATAGGCACGATGACTTCATAGGTTTGTTCTGGCCTTTATTTCAGGAATGCTATCATTAGGACAGTTAGATAATTTGGTTAATGATTCTCACTTAGCATTTAGGGAGGGGATATTAGTTAATAAAACTAGATCTACTGAGTATGGAAAACATCTTGCCCTGAAGCTAAGGATGTCATACTGGAAATCTGAGTGCAGCCTGGAAAAATGATCCCAATAAAAAGTCCTTAGAGCAGAAATGTGCTGTAATTTTGTATGACAGTTAGACTCCATAGCAGCTGGGGCAATACAAGCGCTGGGAGTTTGCTGGAGAGGTGCATGGAAAAGGAGACCAAGGTCAACCTGCAAAGACTTTGCTTATCGTAACCTTTGGTATGAAATGCAAAATGCAGAATGCAAACCTTAATCGTTACCCAGAAGAAAGTAATTGGAATAGAGAAGTAATATGGTTCTTCCTTCTCATCTCCAATGCAGACCTCCTGGCAGTACCACCAGACCTCACTTCTGCTGCAGCCATGTACCGGGGTCCTGTTTACGCCTTGCACGACGTCTCTGATAAAATCCCAATGACCAATTCTCCGATCCTGGACCCACTGCCCAACCTGAAAATCAAGGTTTATAACACCTCTGGGGCAGTCACTCCCCAGGATGACCTCTCTGACTTCTCCTCCAAGCTGTCTCCACAGATTACACAGTCTCTGCTGGAGAATGAGACCCTGAACATGAAAAACCAGAGCCTTGCTCGGCAACCAGACCCATCGTGCACTGCATTTGGGACCTTCAACTCTTTAGGAGGTCACCTAGTAATTCCCAACTCAGGTAAGTGCTAGCCATGCTGGCTTAAAGGCTCAGTTGTTCTGTGTTTTTAAGTGGACTTAGCATGATTTTATGCAGGAAAAAGCAGGGTCATTCCTGGGACTCTGCCTTTTCTTTGTTCAGAATATGTTTTTTCCCTCCAGTCAGGTGCTTCAAGTATTCTTTTCCCAAAGTCCTGGCCACCTTTTTAACAGAATATTGCAGGGCCACTTTCTGAGACATGCAAGGCTTCAGAGCTTCCCTGTGTGAGGTGAGATTCAGCATCTCACTGACCTTTTCCTTTCATGCAGCTCTAGAAAAGGGACTCAAGCCAGAAAGCCTCAATCTTGCCATCACGTATGAAAAGGACAAATTAATTAAAAAACAAATCGGTTGTTCCACTTCCAATTCATTGCAGACTGTGTGGTATTGAAGTAGGACTGCAGAATACTAATTTTTGGAAGGTTTTTTCCTGCACACATTACATACCCAAGGAAAATAAGACCTAAGAGTGTTTTTTCTATATTTCTCACTTTGTTATACATACTGTTGACTTGTTTTCCAGCTAGGAAAGAGGGGGACCGAGCAGCGAGTGACTTTTGATGTAATTGCAAAGTGCTGCTCAGTCTTTCTTGTACGGTACAAGGCCAGGCTGCCAGACCCTTTTCGAGCCACCCAAGCACCGGGAGTCCGTGTCAGAGCATCTAGGGAGTTCCTGGGCAGCCTTGGGAGGGCTTGGCTCTCGTATCCGGATCCTTTAGGAGAGCCCTACTACTGTTTGGTTCCTAAATGAAGTGTTGGCATTCAAAGGAAGTTCAGCACCTAGATGTTCCCGTGGGTTTGGCATGCTAATGAAGAACAACATAACATCTAAAGTGGGGTCGAATCAAATGCATAAAACACTGGATGTGGGGGATATGCAGGCTATACAGCGCTCAGGAGTCCCCCTGCCCGGTTTCTCTGGAGGTCTGAGGCCAGGTAGGACCACAGTACATGTGAGACCACAGCTCACAACTACCTGACATGGTAGCTCAATGTTTCACAGCATTTCTGCCTCCTTCCTTTATATTATGTGGTCAGCTCTTGGCCATTTTACATCACAGTGCCCTGCATGAGGAGATAGTGCCTACCCTTGTCTCCTGCTCCTTTGCTGGATCTTTTCTTGTTTGTTGATGTTATGGAGAAAGCAACATGCCTAGGTTGCCCGGGACCTAGGTGATCTGGACCTTCCAGCAGTCCCACGCTGCCCAGGGAGCAGCCAAAAGTGGTCGGTGAGCAGTAGCTGTACTCCCTGAGCTACTGTGGAACTGGGAGCAAAAATAACTATTACATTTAAGCTGAACTACTTAAAGAAATCTGGTGCTGACTGCTGAGCAATGTTGAAAATTCATGCTATACGGTCCTGGATTTCACATTTCTCCGAGAAGCAGCTGAAGGTAGATATTAATACTCAGGTTTCTTATGCCGTGGTGGTGCACATTGTCAGCAAAGTCTATTAATTAGTCACATTTAATTCACATATATTAATATCAATTTGTAAAGGGAAAAAAAGGTTATTTATTGCTGTAATCCTTTCAAAATTATTAAAATAAGCTTTGTAAAATATATCAATCTGTCTACCATTACCATGTATACCTCTGTGCTGATTCTACCATATACACTCCTGGTAATATGATCAAATCCCTTCATTTACGCTACGCCTGCCCTGATACAGCTGAGAACATGCACAGGTGAGGTTCTAACAGGCCTGTAAGGAAACAAGTGCCTGAAGGTGTTTGTGGAAAATGCTTTCCTAGCTAACCCTCCCCTTTGAAGCCCGGTATGGGACTGAGCCCCTGTACATCAACACATGGGAGATCTCCAGTGTAACCAAACCAGGTATGCTAAAGAAAAGAGGTAGGGCCGTGTAAGGTTTCTACAAAGCCTCTCTTGTGCATGTGCATATATGTAAATCATCTGCCTGAAGGTTTATTTTCAGCTATGTAGTCGTAACTGTATTAAAATCCATGCCACTGATTCAGAGCTAATCCACATCTGCAAAGACAGCTGGCTGAGACGTGTCCAGCACAGTGAAATAGCTGGTTCGTGTGCCATGTTTGTCATGTAATGACATGGCCGTAATCAAATGTAATGAAGTGGCTGTAATGTAAGAAAGGACAGTGTTTTGTAATCAAGTGTGCGGCTAATCACCACTGAAAAGGGAACCCAGCATATTTGCCCACGTTGTTTTCAAGGTTGGATACCTGAATTTTGAGCCACTTTACAGGACCGGGCACATTCAAAATACCAAGAAGCCAAATTTTTTCTCCCTGATAGTCGAACTAGAAGCTGAGTGCATTAAAAGACAGCATGCCAGTTGCAGAAGCCATCTTTCAGGAAACAACTAATCCTTGTTGCTTCCTGGGACAGTGCTCCACTGCCTTTCTTTCCTGATTTTAATTAAGTAAGAATTGCCTAGGGAGAGATGTCCCGTTACAGCTGCTGGAAATTTTAGTCAGAGTTGTTCGTTTTTCCATCATTTTACAAGGTAAGCAGCAGCGTAACCATCTGTCTGCTCTTTAAATAAAATAAAAGGGAAGAAAATCCTCTTCTCCACTCCCGTATTTCAGTGCTGACGCACAAGAGGAATAAGATCAGACCAGCTGGAAACGTCAGGGTTGCTGTAAATACTTTTTCTCCAGAGTTGCTGAGGTCTGCAGACCAGAGTCTGCTGGTGAGGTTGGGTGAAAATCTGGCATCGCAGGCTTCATCTTCTGCCTCTCCTGTCACTCCTCTCCACAGGCCCACTTGCCTCTTTTTTCACCATTTTGGTTTTTGTGTCTCTTCTGTTCTGTAGGAGTAAGCTTGCTGATCCCAGCGGGGGCCGTTCCACAAGGGAGAGTCTATGAAATGTATGTGACAGTTCACAGGAAGGAGAACATGAGGTAAAAGACTGCCTTTATTTGCTTGTGCTTTAACCGAGGGGAAAAAATGTAGTAACTGAAAACCAGTAGTAATACCTTTACGCGAAGCCTATTGCCTTGAAGCTGTTTGCTGGCTTGGAGCGAAACGTGAGCAAAGCCAAGGATAAACTTTGCCACAAAACCAGCTCAGACTTTTGCTTTTCTCACCAAGAGCTGCACTCTGCAGCAAGCCCTGAGGCTGGGAGGATGCTGAATCATAGCCAGAAGCGAGGAAAATGTGCCAGCGTGAGTCTGGTGCGGCAGAGAAGGTGTGAGGTAACCTCTCAATAAAGACCCACGCTGCAAAGGAGGAGGAGGTGGAGGGACAAGGTGACAACTCAGCTCAGCAGAGAGAGAGGTGCCTGAGCACCTGGCTGGGAAAATCTCCTCTCCTATTATAATGAAGGTGAATTTTTATTTTACCCTTCACGGCCTTTGCTAGTCCATGCAGTGAAGAGGATGAAGCCAAAGCCTTTGGTGTCCTCCACCCATCCTTGCTCTAAGGTAGAAATAAGCAAGCAGTTGTCCTGCTTAGCCCCAGGCACAGCACACCGAGGAATAGTCATGTTCTAGATCTTAATGTCTCGGAGTGATCGGGCAGCCTTGGCATAAAAAGAGTTTCCAAAAATGCCAAGATACCATTTGAAGCGCTTTAGGAAAACCTAATGAAAAGAAAAGTGAGATCTTAGTCTGTAGAATGGACTCATGTGCACAAAGGCTGAATGGCAAGTGTGAATCTAAGCAATCATTACACGGTGCTTTGCCTCTTTCCCCTCCTCATAGCTAGACACATTTTTTTGGCTCAGCCCCTTAATGGCTTTTATTATGTGCTAAGCCACAGCTGTTTATACACTGTGTGATATTGAACACTGTTCTTTAGCTTGGTAGTCTTTCACCCATGCTAAAATAATCTGCTTAAAGCAAAAATAAGTAACCCCTCCACCCACCCTTTTGCATACATTATTCATCTCCTGCTCTTTGAAAATAGCTAATTGCATCTACAGAAAAAGTGTCTCTGATCATATCTAGTATCGATTGTATTCCTATTACTTTCATCTGTGTTTTAAAGACACTTATATACAGCATTGAAAAAGGACTCTCTCCTGCAGAAGGGAAAACAAAATCAGAGGGCATCCCCAGTTATTCAGCTTGCCTCCAAATCCCTCTCATTAAAATACATCATTCTTAAAAAAAAATTGATTTCATTCCTAGGAGGAGCTATATGTGCAATTATTGTCTTTTCAGCCAGTTATGGAGGGAATCCCTGCCTCCTTATTCATGCAGCTGTGGACAACCAATGTCACATGCCAGTCATTTATTTTCTTCAAGGGCCATAAAGCCTCCTCTGTGTGCGTTGTGATAGCTGCTGCTCAGCAGGTCACACAGCGGGTAGAAGGATAGGGTAACCTGTACTGGGGAAAGCTCGCTTGGAGCTGTGCTCTGCCAAACCGAGCACGCGTGCTGAGGTACGCCTGCAGAAGTGAACGGCAAGGTGTGAATCCTCCCTTGCAATGAAGGGACGTCTTTTTATTCCCTTGAAATACATCTATCTGCTAAAGTCTCACATTCTTAAACTTGCAGGTAACCCCAATTACAGCCCACATGCAATTCCAGATGCAAAACACATACTCTGTAGAGGTAGCATGTCCTTTAAAAGAGAGAAAAAGAAGTGTCATTTGTATTCAGACCATAAGAATGGAAAGAAAAAGAGGGAGAAAAAAAAGAATGACGTTAAGGGAGGAGAGAGGAGAGGAGAGGAGAGGAGAGGAGAGGAGAGGAGGCTGCCATAGCCATCGGGGCAGCAGGGCTCAGCCCATCGTGATGGTAATTGCTTCCTGGGCCCGCAGACCCCAGCTGCTTATTTGATTTATGGCAGCTTTTCAGCCCCGCTCCAGCATGCCAGGCTTTTCATGCTCGTGGAAACCAACCACTTCTAGGACATTTAAAATGGAGCCCAGCAGTTGTTGTCTAGATCACTTGGAACCGAATAGTCACCGAAAAGGGCTTAAACACTGCAAGTCTGTAACATCCTCCCCTCTTACCTGCTCCCTTTCCCCAGGTGCCCAGGAGCAGAAAGGAGTGGGTGGCACCCAGCACCCAGCTGTAATGGTCTCCTGCTGCAGGACCGTGTTACCAGACACTTCACTGTCTGTAGCAGAGCTGCAGCTCGGTCAAAGCCTCTTTTTCTGGCTGCATGAGCCACAGATGTTGCTTCATATAATTGGAGTCATATGGATACCACAAGTTAGTGTGCAGCGTAATTATTTTTTAAATCCGCTGCTGCACTCTTACAGCCCTCCAGCAGAGAGTGATAGTCCGCAGTAAGGACTGGCTGCAGGCGTTCACTTTTGTGGCCAAGCGGTAACTGGGCTGTGTTCAATAAACCCCGTGAGGCCCTATATTTATTTTCATGTGCAGCGTGTAAATGCATATGGGTTGAAAAGTCCTGTCGTGTGTTGATGTAGTTTGGAAGGGGACATATAGGAAACTATAAGATGGGTGTTATAATCAGAAATGAAGGCAGGCTCTTTTTCTTGATATACAACCACCGCTGAGGCGAGAATGTGGTCCCTGTAGCGCTACCCTAAATAGAACCAGCGCAGCAACAGAGGGGCTCACCGTCACAGCTCACGTATCTCCAGCAACTTAAGATTTAGCTCACACTTTGTTTGTAGAAATATGAAACGACTTCTGAACAGTCAATCTGAAACAGGAAATCTGTTATCCCTGAGAGTCCTGCAAATTCCTCTTTTCTTTTGCTTCCTTTGTTTTCCTAATACATTTCCCCAGTTGGTCTCTGAAACCTGTAGTACAGACGTTTGATAGACTTCATAACCCAATAATATCACCCTTTGTGCTGCCTTGCAGATTGGTTAGGAGAGCTTTGTGAGACACTCTATTTATTCCATTTCATACCCATCAAAGCGTGTGAGAGCAGGAGGGTCACCCTAAAAGCATTATCCTTCTGCGGTGAGTTGGGGTTCTGATGGCTTGCAATAAACGCCGCTTGGAGGCAGTTGTTTTCTCTAAAAGTGTGTTAGCGTGCTTGTGGTGCAGCGGGTTTTCTCTTTTCTTAGACTGATACTCCAGCAGGCTGGTTTTCCTGCTCCTGCACCGCAGGCTCATCCTCATTCTGCCTGTCATTTGGGGCAGGATGGATGGCAAGCAGCTGCCGGGCTCTGACCCCTGGCTGGTGTGAGAGATTCATGTTGACCTCGTGGAAAGGTCCACGTGCTTTATGAAGTAGCTACAGTGGGGGAAAGGAAATCTATGTATATATATGTGGGTTTGTGTCTGTACGCATACATGTATGTGTGTCTATATAGATAAATATAACTGAAAAAGTTACAAGCCTATGAGAATATTTTGCAACTATCTGCAGGTTTCTGCCTTCAAGCTCATTGGCTTTTTCAATGGTGTTTAGTCGCTTTCTCCCTTAGTCTGGGGAAGTATCACAGACTTTGAGATTTTCGAGGAGAAGTGCCTTCTTGAGCTGTGGTTTCACCTATAAAATAAACATGTTGTTGTTACCAGTTCCCATGAGCATCTGTGAGAGCCTCGGTCTTACACGATTAAGGATTAAACAGCATGAGTATAAATCTCCAACCTTAAGGATTTTCTTGACTGCCTCGGGTTAAAAAACAAATTTAGCTGTGAGCTAAATTAGTGGAGCTGTGTGCTTCCGTTGGAAACATCTGGCACTGGTCAGTGCTAGACGGGGTCTGGGCCTTGATGGACCACTGGTTTGATCTCGTGTGGCAGTTCCCGTGTTCCCGTGTGAACCCCTGCCGGGCTCGCACAGCTTTAGGTGGAGCTACTCTTGCGTACTCTAATCAGAGGCAAGAACTGCACTAAATATGGCAGAGCGAAGGACACTCCTGTGTAATCCATCACACAGGAGATGATGCAAATGAGAGTGGATGTCACCGTGCGCACAAAATGTGACAACCCTGAAGAACAGAGCAAGCAGTGCCCCTGAAGATCTTGATGGGAGACACACGTAAATTGTGCAACTTCCAAATTAGCTACCTTAAAAGAGAGAATAGTCGGGTGAGCCTTGTCAGGATTTGGATGAGTGGCTTCACAGTGTATGTATAGACTTTATATTAAAGTCACGCAGCTGATCAATGAGTTTCATCCAAGGAGCAATGTTGCCTTTTTCACCAGTAAACTCTAAGCTTAGTGATGTGAAATGAAAGAAATTGAAGTTTTCCACATCTCGTTTCTCCACCTTCCTTCTGTATATCAGTTGCATAAACAAAATTACTTTGCAACTCCAGAAGACAATTTTGTGAAGTGCCAGTCATTATAATTGAAAAATTCAAAATAAAAAAAGATGAGAGCATGAGCAAAGGGGGAGGAAAACTTTTCAGAGCATTTTCCTTCTAAAGATAGACTAGCACAAGGACCAGGGTCAGTCAAGAGTATTATGTTTGAAACTTAAGAAGGAACACATATTAAAAATAAAGCCCCAGCCCTTTCAGGAGAAATAAAATGTCTTCCCTCTGACTTTTGGCTAAGCTGTGTAGAAGGATTGCCATATGTTGCTGTGTTAGCCCTTTCTCTCTCCCTGCTCTGTCTTGCTTCCTGAGCTTCTGGGTTGCCTGCAACATCTACGCACGGTGCCAGGGAGCGCGATGTAGGCCCACTGAGGAACAGAGATTTCTCTAGTTGTGCTCACATCTGCTGTCTGACAGCTACCTTAATGAATATGGTCTGGCTTATTATGGGGAGATGGTTTGGAATGAGTAATCCCATTAAAAACACAAATTTGATTGTGAAGGGACCAGATATAGTGAATAAAAGTTTGTTTGCTTTTAAATGAAAGGTGACTGTTCTTGATAAGCGATGTGGGATGGGGCAACCTTTCAGTTACTATTAGTCCCTTTTAATAACAATGCTAAACAAGGGTTCAACTTTAGTCTCCGTCAGACCTTTGTAAAACAAATACATCTCTCTCACCTAGTGGTGACTTTGGAGTCATACTAGCTCAGCTGAGTGCCCAGTCCCATCTAATAATCATCCCAAGATTGCTGCAAGCCTGAAGTGGAGCACATGTGGATGGGGGTTTTTTGGCTTTGGGGTTCTTTTTTGGATAACGGCCTAAAAGTAGGTTCTGGCCCGCAGTTTTGAAGATGTCTGCTCATAGGTCTTTCTGCTTTAGAGGAGATAACTCCCTTGCTCTATATGCTCCCCGTTTGCCCGTGTTTGTGCTGGATCTCCTGCGATCTATAACACAGAAGTCACAATGCTCGATTACAACAACCGCTCGTCTAGGCCAGGCTCCTGGCTTTGCTGGTGCTGCATCACCTGCTCCAGGAGAAGGTAGAAAATTGCTCATAATGAATGGCTCCACAATAATCTGTCTTCAGGGCAATTTGTTGTTTACTAATCCCATCAATTAGTGTTGGGTTTATGCCTTGAAGCAGAAAGATTAATATCTCTTGTCTACTGCATCAATTTCTGTTCCCATTAGCTATGGTAAAGCATAATCCTTTTGCCTTAAAATGGAAATTAGAAACAGTGAGAAATAAGAAAATAGCTGTCAAGAGATTTTTGTTCCTTTTTGCTGTCAGTTGTCATAGGGTATCTCTTTGCTGTATGGGCCGTTGCGTGGTGTAGCCTCATTCCTCCAGGTTTTAGCTGTTTATTTCCGTGGTCTCGCTGAGGTCCCTAAACACCCTGCTACCTGCACTCACGTTGGAGCTGGAGAGGAAAGGGAGCATCAGCTCAGCGTGCTCTGACACGCTCTGTCCCATACAGCCCCAGAAATCAGGTTTGCTTTCTGCTGCTGCGTCACATTGCAAGTTGACACCTGCTGTCTTGCAGTAAGCTCACCTGAGACCTTTTTCACTTTTATTGGCTTTCTTTGCTACTAAATAACTATGTTTGGAACTTGTTTTGCTCCGGAAGCGCGAGCTGCTGTACAATTAATAGGATTTTAGTTCCTATCCGTATTTTTACCCTCTCTGGATCTTTTGCATTATTTCCTGGATCTCGTCGTTACTTGCAATGGTTCCATGTTTATTGTTATCTGTAAATTTAATCATTGTGTTGCTACTTACATCGTCTCCCACATTGTGAGTAGAAATCCTGACCTCACAGTGGTCAGAGAGAGATTTAGCATTGACTTCAACAGAGGTGGGATTTGGCCTATTCAGTGATACTGATCCCCGTTTCACTCCACTCAAGAAGTTCTCTGGAACAAATTGTATCTCAGTTTTTAAAGGCTTATCTGCATGAGGTGGATGTTAGAGAGTCACTGGGACTGGCAGTTTTCAATAACTTTGGGGTGCCCGACTTGGATGTGTGTCTGCTTGACAGCTGGGGACTGCAAAGTCAACCACCAAAGTTGGCCCATTTTTCTGCTCAGTGTCCTGTATCAATAAATCTCGTAACTCGGATTGGCAAAGATGCTGTTTACTGACTGGGGAAAAAATACTAAGCCTTGCTATTTTTTTGTGTTTCCTTTCTACGCTTGTATCCGGCTTCCGATGTCGCTTGCTGATTGTGCAGTCTGGAGCACCTCCCGACTTCGTGTTCTGCATCGTCTTTTATGCTTGTGCTAATAGGATATAAAATGTTGTGGCACAGAATCATGCCCTCCATCAGAGTCCTAAAATTTAACAGCTAACAAAATTTTGTCATGGAGCAGTGACTAAACTTCATTTTACTTTGAGACAACTTTAGGCGATATGATTTATCAGTGCTGTAATATTTTAATGACCTTTTAGCTTTTTTTAACCGCATGCATCAGTGCTCAGATTCTTGTCGATTTTAGCTCATTTTTCACCTAAAAGACATTGTATGAATTTTTTAATGGCAATCATGATATATTCCCTCCTATATTCTTTCTGACTGCTGGTTTTGTAATTCAGTCAAAAAAACCTACGATAACTTGTATTTTTTTCCTTCCTTCTTCATGGGTCAGTAGTCTTTTAGATGAAGTTAGGTTAACCAGATGATTAAGTCTATAGCTTGTCATATCTGTGGCTTTCCAGACAAAAATTGTAATTTTGAAAAATCTTTCTCATAAGGCATTGTATCTTTTTGAAATTCCTTGAACTAGGATGTAGGAGAGTGTTCAAGTGTCCATTAATGCACAAGGTAGATGACCATTAAAAACCACTACCACATTGTGAGTGTTTTTTAAACTTCTTATTGCTTCTTATGAAAAAAAAAACCAAACAAAAAATTGAGTAAATGAGTCTGAAAAAGAAGCAGCATTTTAGTCCAAAACTGCCCAATGATTTATTCAGTTCAGTCTTGCGAGAGAGTGACCCCTGATCTTCTTAATCTGAATCCAGAGATCCCTAGAGCATGCCAGAGGAGCTGGACTAGGTACTCTATCCTCTAGCATTTCATTTCTTTTGTGTACTGTCTGTTAGGCTAAAATAACCAGCATAATACATGATAGCTGTCCAGATTGTTATATTTTACATCTTTTTTGAAAGGCAGCTATCGCAGCTGTTTATTTCCAGTCCACGGCTTTTCAGAAACAATTGTTAAGTCATTTAGTAAACTCATCAGTTAATTTCCACAGATGCATATCATCTGTATTTACTGATTTGCATAAATTTAAATTTTTCCATGACGGACCTTTTTTTCCCCAAGTGTTATAAAAACCTCCCACAACATTTGTAGCAACAAGAGGCACTTTTCAAAAGTGCCTTAGTCCCACTTTGAAAAAGGATTTCTCAAAAGTTTTTCTTTCATTTTCTGTGGGATTAATGCATTATTCAGGGACAATTAAGGAGGGCAAAATTAGGATATGCCTGTGGACATGTCTTTGCAATAGCCAGAATAGATGCAATAAATTGGATATCAGAACAGCTTCTCTCCTGATTTGGCCTTCTTGAAAAATGTTATCTAACATTACAGCTACTTTTTTTTTTTTTTTTGCTCTTTTTTTTGGTACAGGCAAAGTTTCTCAGAAATAAACCGTATTTAATGTTGTTTCAACTGATTCCACTACGACCAATACGGATGTAAATACAAGTACTTGTAAATGCAACAAGGGATTGAACTTTTAGCTGGGACAGAAGATGGGAGGTCCTGTGGGCAGGTCTGGAGTTTAAGTTCAGATCATACCAAACACAATCTCCCGCTTGCTGGTTTCTGGATCATAAATTTGTCCTCTGTATTATTTAGGGAGGCAGCTGACGAGGCACATTCAGCTGTATTTGTCATACACCAGATGTCGGGATAGTTAAAGTCACTCATGCTTCCTCTGATTTTAAACTCCTCAGCGGTTGGTCTGGGATAGTTTATACATGTGCACACATGCACACGCACGCGCACACACACACGCGCACTATTGTTTACAAGCTACAGCGTATGCAATGTGTCTTATATATTTATGTGATTTCCCGTATCACCCATTCCTAGTGACTGGCCTCAAGCGTGCTGGACGGTACCCGCATTTTTAACTGAACATCTCTGGGTTATCACTGGAAATCTCAGGCTTTGCGGGCGTGTTTTGCCCTCTGCCCTATTCCTTACCACCCCTTCACCCTTCCTTCCCCCCCGCCAAGTGACACCTCTCCCCGCAGGCATATTTGCAATAGCCATTCCAGCAGATCTGCATGTCTCCTAAGTAAAATGGGGTATTTAGTGGGTTTGTTGATGGCTCTCAACCCAAAGTGCAGGTCTCAGATGCGCTGTATACCACTTAGGCGGTTTCAGATGTGCTCATTAGTTCATTCTCTTCCTCCCTCCTTCAGTTCTCCCTGTCCAGACAGTAATTCTCACACGCCGTGCTTACAAGAGCCCCTGTTCATTTTTGTGTGCTGCTAAACAACCGCCAAATGCAGCAGCGGCCGCTGCGTGTGTGTGAAATGAAGCCTCTGCATATGGTCTGTAAGGATCCTTCGGAGTGGAGGGTGCTCAGCAAGCGCGGTCGACAATCTGCAGCACCTAAACCTCTGTTTTAGCAAATGAGTGATATTTGGGGGGAGGTGTGGGTGTGTGGAATGTGGGGAATTGAAAAAGAGAAGAAAAACCCCCACCCAGTCTTTGCTTGCACAATCATTTTAAGGGAAGGATTTTTTTTTCATTTGTACATACCCAAATGTAACTTTTGGCCTTTGTCAACTCGCTCAGCGTATCCATCTTTCTGCCCCCTTCTCAGGCCGCCTGTAGAAGACAGCCAAACGCTGCTGACGCCGGTGGTGAGCTGCGGCCCAGCCGGAGCGCTGCTAACCCGGCCCGTCATTTTAACCATGCACCACTGCGCAGAGCCGAACACGGAGGACTGGCAGATCCAGCTGAAGCACCAGGCCGCCCAGGGGCCCTGGGAGGTGAGGCTCCGGAGCTGCCCCGTCAGCTGCCTTGCCCAACCAGGATGCCCGTATTTCGGGTTTTCGGAGGGAGATGCACGGCTGCTGCGGGGGAACGGGGAGGAGGGTGTCAGGTATCTAAGCTGCCCGGTGCCTATACAGAGATGCTGTCTTGGGGCAGTCTGG
The DNA here is from genome assembly GCF_000687285.1 of Phaethon lepturus. Classification (NCBI taxonomy): domain Eukaryota; kingdom Metazoa; phylum Chordata; class Aves; order Phaethontiformes; family Phaethontidae; genus Phaethon; species Phaethon lepturus. The sequence continues at coordinate 1,117 of NW_010542528.1, read as the reverse complement.
TGCCATTTTCCATGAAATAAATAGCCTTTATCGCAGGATTTCGACACTTGAGCTTTTGGTCATGGCAGCATATTGTGCTGAAGAAATGGGGAGAAAAGGAGGAGAAAAGGCAAAATAAAAGGCAGTGGCTGAAAATAATTTCTGACTCGATTCTAGAAATAAGAAAATGTTTTTTGTGGAGTAGTTTGAACCCCCTTGGTTTATAGTCTGTTTTCAAGGAAGTGAAAATAATGCTGCAGATGAACTGCTGCGTCAGCAGCAAGACAACGGCCAGCTTGATAAAATCACAGAATCATTAAGGTTGGAAAAGACCTTCAAGATCATCAAGTCCAACCATCAATGTATAGGCCTTACATTTCTTTTTCCCTCCTGACATGTTGGTGGAGCATCGCTTCGAGTCAGTGGCCGGGCTCCAGCTCTGCGCCCCGTTAACTCGGGAGCTGCGCAGGCGCTGCTGGGCGCTGCGGCCTCGGTGGGAGCCTGGGGCGGCTCCCTGCC
>NW_010542528.1:0-421 GCF_000687285.1 Phaethon lepturus | reverse complement strand
CCCCCCTGCCGGTAGCGCAGCAGGAGGGTGCCCTGGGACGAGGTGGCAGAAGGATCTGCCGCTGTAGCTGGAGCATAAAGCGATGCTTTCAAGGCTGGCAGAGCCTTCCTCTCCAGCTCTGTGCTCCTGCTGCCACCAGTTTGGTCTCACGTAATTAATTTGGCAAGGGCACCTTCTCCTACCGGTAGGTTTAATGAGGGCAAGGTGGCTTTTGAAGGCGGTTGGGCTGACAGCAGAGCACCGTGTCCGGCATCGCCTTCTAAAGGCTCTTGCTTTGGTCCCCGGCCTGTGGCACCGGCTCCTCCTCACGCTGGCAGGGAGCGCGCGGCGAGCACGGGTCTGTCTCGCCAGCTAATCCGCACCCCACCGCCTGACTCTTGGCACCCCACGTACGTTCCTTCTTGTGCCCGCGAGTTACTGG
>NW_010542527.1:89973-107436 GCF_000687285.1 Phaethon lepturus | reverse complement strand
AGCCCTCCTACCCTCCAGCAGATCAACACCTTTCATCCCTTGCTAAGGAGAGCGGTGTCTTTTGCCAGTGCAGTCATCGCAGCACCTTCTGCGAACACCAGAGGCTGGCTGTCGGCACTCACCAAGCTCCAGTAACTGCTGCCAAACTGGTGCTCTGCGACACGGCCCGTTCTCCTAGCCCATCTGTCTCCTCCATCAGACCGAACGCTAGCCCTAAGCTTGCACGACGTTGGCAATACGCTCCCCATCCCATCATACTCACCTCTGTGCAGTGAAGGGAGCAGAACAGTTGCAGTCCCGGTGTGAAACCTGTCTACCCACTAGGCCACCTTCTGCAAAGTATGGGTATTCTCATTTGCTCTTCTGCGAAGTGCCAAGAATAACACACCATTGGATCCTGGCCCATTTTAACCATTGCACACACCCCATCTTGCAGATTATTGTAGGGTGGACCTGCCTTCTTGGCCCAAACTTTATCTCAATACTTTCACCTTAACCATCTGGACATGCAGGGTCCCTACAGAGTCCCCTGCAACAGCGATCAGTGCAGAGTCTGCAGTCTAACTACATTTAATTCTAGCCATGCTTTATTTTTATTTTGCCATGACAGAGTTGATCCTCGTTTCTTTGATTATTAGCTTCCTTGTTCTTTGTCTTGACAACAAAAGATCCTGCAGTGGTGTAAAACAGGAAACACAAGGGATGGCACAGCCTCATCAAGGTAGCATAGTGTTATGAAATAAAAAAGATGTGTAGGAAATAATCAAGGGATATGAGAAGGTAGTGTGCCAACAGCCACTGCAGTACCCCAGACACATGGGGACATTGTTGCTGAGAAAATGTTTGGTGCCTGTACAGAAAGAAGTTAATCCAGCAGAGATAACCTTCTTAACCAGAAAAAAACTGAGACTAACCAAAGAGATTTTCATCTATTCAATTGCAAAGCTCTCACCCATAAGGCCCTGATCCTGGATAGATGCTTAGGGCAAGCTCTGACAGAACAGGCTTTGCACAGAAGGTGCAAGATGTCTCTCTGCTGCTTGCTCTTTGCAGAATGGTGTCCAGTCTGTCCCAAACCTGCTGATTCCAGCATGAAAAGTGGTCTTTTTAGGTTGCCTGGAGACCCTTTCCCATCTCAGGATCCTATTAAAAACCTCTCTGGGTAGACATCCTTGGGGTCTAATGCCATTTGATTTGTGTTCATCGCTGAGGACTGAGAGAGAGAGAGAAAGTGTCCTTGATTTCAAGCATCCCTGTTGTCATAGACCTGTCTTAACGGCCAGAGAGAGACTCTGCTGCTGCCTTGTCAACCGTCAATCCACAAAAATGATCAGAGCAGTTTTTTTCTCAGTAAGAGATACCTTCTTATGGGGAGGGGAATTTTCGCCCCTTACTCAGTGTAACATTTTCTGATGACAGGGAGGACACATGATTGGAGATGGGCTTTCTCAAGTGTGGTTTTCGGTTGGTTTTTTTTTTAAATCTTCTCTGAAAAATATATGCCTAATCTTTCTTGGTAGGAGCCAGAGTTGTCTTCTAGTTCTTTGCTTCAGCTAATGTTTTTTAATATCTTCCCTTTCCGACCCTCTGTACTTAAAGTCCCAAGGTCAAGTGTAAAACTTGACCAAGTCTAAAACGGAGACCAAACCTTATATGCTAATCATCAGCAGAGATGGACAGTCCCCAGGGCAACAAGGGCACGACAAAGTCAGAGCACTGTTTTCACTGAAATGCTTCTTGTATTAGGGAAGGGCAGAAAAACATGATGGTTGCCCATGTCTTGGCAGGGCTTTTTAACTAAGGCGTCCTGCATGCCTCTGAAACACTGAAGAGCATTCTGGACATCTTGGCCATGCTGCCAGATCTTGGCTCCTACATAACTGGTCTGACTTCCAGCACACTTGGAACATATGTTGACTTCAAGGGTGTTGGTAGGTTGAAAAATCCAGCTGCACTTCTGAAGCTTAAACACAGACTTGGGAATCCAGCTTAAGCTTTGATTTTTTTGGAAAAGTATGCCTTCAGTCAACAAAGCAATACAGGACTTGGACTGGCTTTCCTTCAAAAGTCAGGAGCACATTATACAACTCATGCAGTCTCTGCTCTGCTGCAAGCCTGCCTTCAGAAGACTGTGGCTTTCCCAGCTAAATAGAGCCTTATCTAATTAGTTATTTATATATCAACAGTCCCCACAGAGTGCTGAACACTGCAAAATTATACCATAGGTGTAAGGAGGAAATTAAGCTTCATGCTTTGAAATGGAAGAAGGCATTAACAATTCTGGCAATGACTTGTTTATTGCTATGTCCCTTCACATAGGCTCTTTTTATGTTTGACCCCTAAGCTGAGCTCTGGAAAATAAGTGCAAAAGCCCCGATTCTGCATCTTTTCAGAGCTTGATACCTTCCAGCTACTCACTGTACTCCCTCAGCCCTCTCGCAATAGAGGTGCAGCCCTATTCAGCCAAAGGGCTACTCAGCTCAGCTTGGGGTAGTCCCTCCCCAGTTAGGAGCCAGTGAGAGATGAATTACAGCCTTTTCACGGCTACCGCGATCTGCCTGACGCAGGCCAGACAGCTGTCTGTCTGCTGCGAATTCGATTGAGTTCGCCAAAGACCTGCGCAAGCTACTCATTGTAGATGGTGGTCCAAAGGGGAAGGCTCTCTGTCCTCTTTGCAATCCAGCCTGCCACTTAAGCATTTTCCCCCTTTCTTTAAAGATCGGAATTAAATGGATATCTCCGTACCACTTTGCAGACAAATGCTTTCATAAGTGAGTGCTCAGCAGCCACGGGGATGAATACAGAATGTGGTAAATACCCTGACAGACACATGAATTTTTTAAAATATGGGATTGTGTTTGTAATACGGAAGAGGAGGTGAATTTCTGGTTGTTAGATTGGCAGGGGTGGCTCTCTTCAAGTTATTATCTTCTGTGCTGAATGAGTACTGACATTAGAGAGTCAAGCTGTGTAACACATGGAGATTATTAGTATTCAGTAAACAGATATGCTTGCAGCTCTCCAGCACTGGAAATCTGCAGTGAAACCGTTCCCTTTGGCCGAAGGAGGCTCCAGCTGCCGCGCTGACGGCAAGAGCCAGAGGTAAGGTCAAGGTGTGGCTTAGGGCCAGCCTGCTCCCAGCAACGACGAAGACTTCCCCAGGGACATGAAAGCCTTTTCCCCTGAAAAGTCTTCTTTCCAGGGGAAAGAATCTCAGTCCCTGCTCTCAAATTAATATATGTTTTCTCTGTATTTCCACAGGGATCTGGGTATCCACAGACAGTAGCGAGGAAAACAAGAAGCTGGCTCTTTGTTAGAGCCACCCAACAATGCTGCAGGAAAACTGAAAGGTTTTGCAGAAATGTGTCAGCACACCTCTGCCAAAACACAACCAGAAACCTGGCTGCCTTTCTGCCAGGCTGTCTCAGATCTCCTAGTATCCTGCATTTTGAAGGAAACAGGAGATAAATTTGAATTAAAAAAAAAAAATTGACGAACCGTTTTTGTAAATCTGATGAAGCCCCTCAGTGCGCACATTAATTGGCTAACGCCGACACAAACACACCTGGGGCATGCTGATACCGGGATGTCCATAACGCTTGCTCAAGCTGGTGTCACATGCATCCCTTCCTGTCGCACTGCTTCCACGGAAGACCCCGAGGTGAAAACCTTTGCCCTTCCTCTCCCTTACTAGCTTTCTGGAGGGCGATAAAGAGGGAAGTTCAACCCTTCCAGTTCTTTCACTTACTGGAAGACTTCTGCAAGTTGTTATTCTTTTGATTTGAAAACACTTGCTTTCATTCGGTGCCATGTATTGGTGGGTCACTTCAGTCAGCCTCTGCACGAAACCATATTTATTGCATTCTGCTGTATTACAATTGACTGTACCCTGCCATTCCTCATCTTTATAACAACAATAAACCCTTAAAATTAAAGCAATTTCATTTTGGATAGAAAAATGTAATAAGCCCTTGAGTGAGCCTCTAAAAGGTCACAGTTGTTTTAAATAAATATTAAAATCGATGCATGATCTTGGTGAATTCTGATGAGAAATCTTTATTAAAACCTGGTCTTATTTTTTAATAAGAGGATCTGCGAGACTAAACATTGAGGGTCTTTATGTGTATATACATGAGTGTACACACATACGCCATTGGCACGTGGCAGCGTCGATTGCGATTCCAAATTCTGAAGTCTTCCATAAACACTAGTTAAAAGAAATATAAATTCTTAATATGAATTAGATCAAGGTATCAAGATGATATAAAAGGCGAGAGGAATTTTTTTCTTAAGTCTTATTACTAGAAATGTGCTACTAGTAATATTTTCACCTAATGGCACTCACCTGAAGGCAGTCATGGCAGAGGTCTCGTTGTGCAGAGTGTTACGCATAGAAAATCGTAGTCTCGGTCTTCAAGTACGTGCAATGTGCAAAACAAAAGGAAGCAGGAAGAGGGGCAGCGTGAACCCTCTCTTCCTCTCGTGGGAGTGGAAGAGCCAGCTTGCTGCATGACCATCCTTCCTCAGATTGTTTATTCTGGGCAGTTTGTGGGGAAAGTAGGCTTTGAGGTGGGTGGGTGAAACTTGCTTCCGTGAATGCTGAAAGGGATTTTTCTGATGGTAAAGGGAGAAGTGGGAGAGGGCAAACATGGGCTTGTGGGACAAATGGAGATTCAGGTGACTGAGGATGCTCCTGGTGATGGAGTGACAGTAACTTTCTCTAAATGAGATGACATGACAGGAAATCCCAGTGGGTTTTGAGATATAGGACAGAAAGCTCATGCTTCATGTTGTGGCAGGTGAAGTCAATGGGGTGACCTGAAGGGGTCAGGAAAGAAGTATAGCAAAAACGGTCTTAGCAGCAATATTTCTTATATTTATTATTTTTTATGCTTGTGCTGGTCATGATGTCAAAGGAAAGGATGGCAGCGTTTCCAGAACAGTTGCCAGAGAGGATGAAGTAGCAGTCAAGAGTATGGAAGAGGTGAAAATCTGGTAGGATGAGAGGAGGTGGTTTTGGAATTATGCAGAAAACAGCAGTAACTGTAAGAGTATGGCCTGAATATCAGGTTTTGGTGGACAGGACAAGCAGAACATGAAACCCAAACACAGGCCAGAGACATAGATCACATGCTGCTCCTGCCGTGATGGGAGAAAAGCAGAGATGCTAAAGGACATACATACTACCTTGCTAAAATCTTTTGCAACTGGAAAGTAAAGAATGAAGCTAAAGCTCAGTGGAACGGGTCCTAAACTACTGAAGCGCTATGTGTTTAAAAATATAACCAAACCCCAAAGCTTTTATTTCTAAGTAGCATTTATTTACCTTTGCATGCCTCTCAGCTTGCACAGTGAGATTACCCCCACTCAGCCTCTCTGCTTAGTTGCAAGCAACGAAGTTCTGCTTCTTACAGCAGCTCCCGTGCGTTTCATGCAGGTCCCTCTGCCAGGCTGTGCCAGGCACACTGGTGGCACTCCAGGGATGAGCTGGCTCTTTGGTGTGGTTTGACAAGCTCCAAAAATGTTGTGCCTCTTTGCCCATGCTTGATTTATAGTGCCAGGGCTGTGTTGTGCGCAGGTTATATTTCATTTATTATTTCATTTTCTGTCTCTATTCAGCAACCTCAGATACTTCCCACTGAAACGGCTCCTTGTTTCTTTGCTCACAACGGTGTTTAAAGTGCAGCCTTGGTTATCTGCCTTTTTTGATACCCTTTCTGCTCCTGCCATAGAGTAACTTGTGACAGTTTACACACTATAATGAGGGTTATCATTTGGGTGATTAAATTGCTATTTTTAAACACCCCGTTTGAGCTTATTACCATCGGCACAAACTGTGTGGTTGCTGACATTTTCACAACGGATCCTGCAAAATTGCCTAGTCCTCCTGGGCTTCTGATCTTCTCAGCCTGTGGACTATGGATTACGTGTTCAGAACACACATTTTGTTGCAGGCAGAATAAGGACATTATTCCATCTCTCACAGCCTTAAGAGAACTTGCCCAGAAATGAGAAATGCTGTTGAAGAAGCCGTGCCTTGCAGGAGCTGAGGTCATGGCGTGGCATCATCAGCACGCAAGCTATGGCACAGGGTGTGCAATACACACCATTACCTGCTCCACGTCTTAAATTACAGAGCAGAAATCAGTCTTGTAATCAGCCCCTGATTATGCTATTTGCTGTTGTTACACGCTGAAGGAGGAGAGTATCTGCTGCTGCTTTTTAAACGCTTGTTTACGAAGCAAGTCTTCCTGCCAAGAATGTAAGTGAAGGACTCCTTGTATCCCACCTGCAGGAGAAAACTGGACCTAGAGATATAGCTAAGGTTTGTGCGAACTGTGGGATCCTCCTGGAGATGGGATGAGGGAATACAGCTCCATGGCCAGCCCCCTGGGGAAGGGCTTCCTCCACCCTCCCACAAGTTCAGAGAAGCCTTCATCTGCTTTGCAGCCCTCCATCTGCAGGGGCTTGTTGCTGCAGAGCAGTCAATGCTGGACCCATCAGCACCAGTCTTCTTCAGCTTTTGGCTATCTTGCCGTTTGTCCTTACTAAGAAACCTTTTCACTGTGGTTTTCTTGCTCTACTTCTGTTCCCCAGGACAGCACTTTGACTTTCAGTAGCGATTTTCTGGATCTCCAGGGTCTTCGAGTTGATGTTTCCTTCTTCGTACTTTCCACATCCCCTCTCCCAGAGGTAGCAGAGAGCCCAGGAACCTGGCAATGAGGAATGAACCATCCACTTCAACATCTTCAATCTGCATTTTCTTTCTGGGAAAACAAGCCTGGGCAAGGGCATCGTGAGCTCTTCTTTTCAGAGTGCAACAATCTCACTGTTTTTGTGTTATTCAGTCAGATTTTTAAAGCAATTGAGTCTCTCCTTGGAGCATTAGTAATTGTTTGGGATTTCACTTCAAAAAAAATAATGGAATAATGGCAAGCTGCAACATCCAAATAACTTCTAAATTAGTCTGATCGGTGCCAAGCATATCAGTGCTAAGCCAAAAATCCAGAGCCTTGGACAGCAGATCGTTCAGCTAGTTGATGTGTATTCATTAATTGGTATGGGACTAGGGAGGGAACAATGCACAAATGGAAATGAATTCCTGCTTTCAGTTTATGTATACAAATATTAAAATGGAGCTTGTTTTACTTCATTGTTAAATTCCAAAATTTTTTGAAAAACACACTCTTAGTCCCAGCAAACAGTTGGAGAAACAATGGCAAATTTAATTTATCATCTTTTGCATGCACAGCTGTGGATGGGAAGGAAAGTTCTGTTTTGGCATCAAAGACCTTGACAATTGAGCTTTGCTAACATTAAGGCGTTTTAAGAAGAATGCTTGGTTACTAATCTTTGTGTGAGGAAATTCAGAGCTCCTCGAAAGCTGGAAAGGTTGAGTTCACAGCTCAAAGTCTGTTCCAACGTGCGGGCTGGCTCCCTGTGTGTTGTCCTCTCTGTTGCTTAGCACTGCCTGGCTTTCACAACATTTAATCGCAGGCTTGCGAGACCACGTGAAGAGCAGGCTGCAAATAGCAAGTTGCAGGGGAAGAGTCAGCCTCAGGAGGGTTTTCCCTACTCTCTGGAAGACATCACTGAACAGTGACCCAAGCTTTTTATTTAGCGGTTGTCCATCTCCTTTCTGAGTGTCATTTTACTACTAATCTTGTGTTAAGGGGCAAGGGGATAAAAAAGGAACAGCGTGTCATTTGTCACTCATTAAAAGGGTGACTGGTGGCTCATCTTGCGTGTATGCTCTTGAAGTTCACCGTAAATCAGCAAATCCACATGAACTCAGCAAAACGCAGGTACAAGCGTGTAAGCAAGCTGCTAGGCTATGCCAGTGCATGCACAGAGGGCTGGTGGCTTGTTCTTTACTGTTTTGTGGTTTTTCTGTTTAGGAAAGTGTAAGAGGAGGAAATGGGAGTGATTCCTATTTCTGCAGCCCTTCTTTTGGTGATGTTGCAGGAGGAAAGTCTCTATTCCTTCCCTGTGCAGAGGGAAACGCTGCTGGTTTGATTGGGCTCTCCTAAAGCAAGAGGCAGAATGTGTGTGTGGCACCTGAGTATGTGGATTTGGGGGCCGTAAAATCCTGTTTCCAAAGCTCTCCTAGTCCTGTCAGTTGGGAGTATAAGGCTCTTCAGAAGGGCACCAGAGAGAGCAAAAGGGCAGGGGGAAGACTGGTCCGTGAAAAGGGCATCGCCATTTCTGCTGCAGAGTACCAGGATGCTCAGTGCACAGCGGACACAGGAGGAGGAAGTGAGGGAATAAGGGGGAAGGTGACATGCTTCGGTGTGATCACACAGCTAGTCTGCAGCCCTGAGACATACGTCCTGTTTTCTGGCAGCCTGTCACACGTTGTGTATTTACAACCTCTTCAGAGAAAGGGGAGGTAAATGTCAATCCATCACATTTCCTTGACGTGTGGCTATAGGGCTAGGTGATGACTTCCACCGTGGTGGAGCTCAGGGTGCAGTGCTGTCAAGACCCATCCGGGGAGACCTGGGCAGCACACATCTCCCGCGGGAGCGCCGAGCACCAGCCCCTGTCTCGCTGGAAGCCAGGGCTGTGGGTAGCTAATGTAATTTCCTGGCTGGGAGAGGTATTTTCTGCCCACGTGTTTACAGCCCTTTGGCAGGGCACGTGTTCCTGCCATATTTGAACTGCTCATCGATCCGAGTGTGCGGGCTCCCGCCCTCTCCTTTGCAGCCTGGCTCCGACCGAGCGCCGTGGGGATGCCATCCGTGGGGATGCCGTCGGTGGGGATGCCATCAGTGGGGATGCCATCCGTGGGGATGCCGTCGGTGGGGATGCCATCAGTGGGGATGCCATCCGCAGGGATGCTGCTTGCAGCAGCGCTTTGGCCAACATGGGCTGTCCCAGCAGACCTGGAAAACCTCTGACAGCGGCTGGGAGAGGGACACACAGCGGCTCAGCAAGGATGGATGCGGGGCATGATCAGAGGTCCTTGAATGCACTAGCCCACAACAGGAGTACAAAAAATGAGCAGGGACAAGTTTGGATGCTGAGGGTCAGTGATGAGAGAAACACAAGCATGAATTTCCTGTTGATTTTTTGCTGGTTTTATTATTACTGAAGTGTCTTGCGTGCTGCCACAAAAGGAGATGCTCAGTTTCGAGGGAGCACAAACGACCGGCTCAGCCGTGCTCAGGCTCTTACAACTGCAGCCTTTGGAATACAAGCGCTACACCCAGCTAAAAACAGCACCTGGCTAAAGGCTGAGTGAAATAAATGCTGAAGTGACTATATTTAAACCTGAAAAACCATGTCAGGGTTGAGATCACTGAAAATGTGATTGTGTTGTCTGCAGGTAGCTTCGTTTGAGCTGTCTTCACTTTAGAGCCTACATCTCTTAGACAAAATTACTGTGATACGAACAGCAAGAAGTAATTGTGTTTTATGGGACAAAGCTGACTAGAATTGAAAAGCTGAGTGGGGGAATTGCGTTTTTTCTTTCAAATACGTTTCATCATAAGTGGACCTGTTTGGAAAAAAACCTCCACAACAACAAACACTTGACATTTTGGGCCATTCGTTTTTAACATCCTAGAAAGTATTTCTGCTAAGATTCCCAGATCTGTGTCTAGATCTCCTTGCAGTGATATTAGCCCAGGCTTTAAAGAAGAACAGATGAGTTCTTTCTTAATTGTTTTTTAATTGCTCTCTCTTTTTAAATTGTTTTAAAAGCTGCTTTGTTTGTGGTAAAGAGGACCACTTCTTCTGTTCCCACCCAGGGAATGGCAGCACGATGTGAAGAAGCAAGAAAACAGAATATTGTCTTCCAGTACAATGCATCCATTAGTGGGGGATGGGAGTCACTAGATTTCCCTTGAGATTAAAAAAAAAAAAGGGGGGAAGGAGAAGCCAAGCCCTGGGTGCTGCGTGTGCCCCAGTGTTTGTGGTACGGGCTCTCCGCGGTGCCGGCTGTGCCGCCGGCACACCGTGGTAGCACTGCGCCCAGGAGCATCCCTTCGCCTCCCGGCTCAGCGGGCCTCCCTCTCTGCCCCGAACTCACCCGCCCTTCTGCAGCAGGGCTTGTGGGGAGGTGCTGGGAGACGATTGCCGTGGGCATAACCAACTCTGCAAAGCAAGGAGGTTTGCAGCCCGTGGGAAAGAAGAGCTCATTTTAATTGCCATATACAACCGCGCAGGTGAAATAGGTGAGCTTTGCTGGCAGCGCGTGGTGCGTGGAAGGAGCCGGGTAGGAGGAACCTGTCTCCGAGTGACTCTATGCCCTTAAGCTTTCTGCAGGTGTTCAGAAGCTTTTCCTCAAGGTTTTCCCTTTACCCTATATGCAAAAGTATCCAGAGAGCCAAAAAATTTCAAGGACTCTCTGCACAAGACTCTACATGTTAGAGTTCATTCACACAAAGAGAAAAATCCCACTTCAAAATTGTTGGGAGTTCAAATTGTCCTATCACAACATTGGGGTTTTTTTTCCGCCTAGAGCTTTCTACCCTTGTGCTACTTTTTGCTGCTTACCAAACAAAGCGTTATTTTCTTCAGGGCTGTTACTATCATAAGGAAACGCAAACGTGTGAAAGTGTTGGTATGGGGGTGGTGGTGGTGGTGTGTGTGTGTGTGTCCCTTCACCATGTGCTGCTGTACCTGAAATCTTGTGCCCAAAGTTTTCACTGAAAAGACAACGCTGCAAAAGGGGAGAGGAAAGGCAGTTGCATTATTTCAGGGAAACCAAGTTTCCAAGAACTTAAGGACTGGACCAACACAACACTCAATTACGTATATAATGCAAACAAAGAAGTGGTGATTTCAAAGCACGGTGTTCATGTGCTTACTTTATTGGGGCCTCAGCAACTTTTACCAGCAGCTGAAATGCTATCTAGGAAATTTGTAAGGGGATTTTACCCACAGAGGAATCCCTTTGTACACGTGAGTCTGCATCCACCTAGCACAAGGACCTGTGGGACTCCATGTCTCGAGGAGCCTTGGGTACACGTGAGGTCTGTGACCGAGTGGTTGGTGAGGACCCATTGGGGGTCTTGGACTAAGGACTGACATCTGGGTTGCAGCCGGGCTGTGCGAGACTCTCAAAAGGATATTGGAATATCGTTATCCTTCATTGTCTAGATCTGTTTTCATACTGATCTCATATTCGCAGTCACCCATCTCCTCGATCAGTCATTGCATTTTCACCTTCAGAGCATCTTGGCCTGACTAAAATAAAATATGAAACTGCTAGACCAATACTCTCCTTTTTCTGCTACCACTTGATCCTGGACTCTGGCTTATGGTTAGCTGGTTTTTAATTTAAGTTTTACCCTGCTGCCATCTAGAAAATGCCTCCTTGTCTGCAATAAAGTTTTTCTAATCTGCCTGTCACTTCCTGAGCCAATCTTCAACAAATTACTCAATTTTTTTGTTCTGATAGCTAGCGGATATAGTGCCAATTTAAGCTGCTTTTGCCCATTTTTTTTTGTGAAATGGACAGCTTGCATAGTCTGTGGAAAACAATTTTAATAGGTTTGTGCCACACTGTGCAAAACACATGAGAATGTACTTTTAAAATGGAACGAAATAAAGCTAAAACTTCTCATTAAAGTAATAATTTACCTTTGCTGTTATGCAGTTACATCGATTCATCCACTGAAACACAGATTAAAAATAGTGTTCTGGTCCTTAGAGCAGAACTGTGTTGAGATTGTTGCATATGGTTAAGAGGAGATGATTATTATATCTGATAAATGTCATATCTGTAGCTTGGTATAGAAATGTGCTGTCTTCATACCAGTTCTCTTCAGGGAGAAGAATAAAATAAGCAAAAATCCCATCTTGCTTTGTTTTTCATTCAGTTGCATCATTGGCATTTATACCCACGCCTTAAGCTTATCTAAAAGTCACTTTTATTAAAGCCTCTTTTGAGATCACCCTAATAAATGTCAGTTGTTTTGTTTACCCTCCTTCTGAAGCGAAAGTTAGTTGTGATGGGCATGAAAGTTATATTAAATCTGTGAGCATAAGCAGAAGGTGAGTTGGTGGGTTTTTTCATCAACAGCCATGAAAAAGTTTACTTTTGAATGAGGTTTAAAAAAAAAAATCTAAAAATTAAAATTCACGCATAAGAAATTTGCAACAAGTAAGAAGCAAACATTTGCCCTTGGGAGTTTCTTTGTTGGAAAGATCCTTCCAGCCAGCCCTAGCCCTTTTTTCTCTCTTGCACTATTGCCAATGCAACACAGCAACGCTCTACAGAAGACAAGAGGTGTGGTTTTTTCCAAGCAGGGTTGCCGTCTGGTATGAATCCCCAGGGTGCACATTTCCAGGTTTTCCCAGCTTTCCCAAGGACGGCGGTTCCCTTGCTTTTCCAACAGCCCCCGCAGGAGCGGCGTGCCAGCTTCCCAGGGCATCCGCCTGCGCCAAAGAGGGAGCGGAGCCACCGGGTTTACAGCCCCAGGTGGCCGCTGAGACCAGCCCAGCCGGTCCTCGCGCTCCCTCGGAGCCCTTAGAGATGTACGTAACCCCCTTCCAGGGCTGTTTGCTTGATGACGGGTGCCTTTGGGGCACTAACCCAAAAGCTTAGTTTTCCAGGTGAAGCTAGAGAGCCGTTTGCACAGCTCCCAGCGCCGCGCTGGCGAGGGCTCAGGCTCTGCCCCGCTGCCCAGCGACTCAGCCGGGAAGAGCATCCCGGCTCCCACCTCAGGGCCGTCCGGCGTAGGCTCACCCGGCAGCCCTGAGCTCTGCTGGAGGGCTGTCCTTTGGTATCTTGGTTATAAAGAGCATATTAAGCCTGCTAAAAGGGAGGCATTGTTTGCTTACGGGGCTGAGCTAAGCTGGTTAAGGCTTCAAGTTCACACGTAAGGCAGCAAGGTGATGGCTTTTCACGGGGATCAGATTTGAGTCACGTACGTATGCAAATCCAAACCTTTCCAGCAGGCTCCTGCTGTCATTTTTTATGTCAAAGGTGATGGGCCCAGTTCCAACAGGGGAGCGACTTAAAATAATCTTTCCTATCTACAAAGAAACAGTCAGTATAATTCCCTGAGCTCCGGCCCCTTATACAAATAACAGTGCATCGTATCACCCATATGTACAGCTGCTACTTGTGTTCCCTCTGAACACGAGAACGCAAAATGAGTTCTCATAGCACAAAGCATATAGATCTGCGCTGCTTTTAGTAAAAAGCAGGGTCCATTTGTAGGCCCTCTGCTTCAAAGCCTGTGAGAGAGACAAACCTGCTTTGCTGCTTTTTGCCCCAAAATAACATTACAGAGTCACTCCAGCGGGAAAGCCACCTTGTCCAGCCAGCCACTGTGATGGGCTCCATTCCCAGGCAGGTTTGAACTGATGGTACTGTGGGTTTTGGGGCAGGGGACCTGCCACAACTGAGCAATCCATATCTTACAGTATGGGCTGGAGCCCAGAGGGTGAAAGTCTGAGCAAGTCAGGGTGTTGCTTTCTGGTCTCCACAGCTGGTTTTTCCGTGACGAAAATGAAGCCTGTTGGCAGGCGTGGGAAGGAAAATGTGCGCTGCTTGGTGCCATGCTTTCCCAACCCTGTGTCAAGGTGTAGGTGTCCCCAAGGTGTCCCCGAGGCTTCTCCCACAAATATCACACAGCCGTAAAATAAAGCACGAACAGAAAAAATAGCTTGATGACTGTAGGTTTGTACAAGTGATAGGATAAGAAAGACAGAACAGCTTCATGAGACCAGGATGGACCTGCTTAGGCTGCCATTTCAGTTGAGCTAACTGCAAATTGGGAGGCTTCAACATCTGATAGATTTTTAAGTGGCTGTAAGAGAGCGGTGATACAGCACTGAACGCACAGGCGTGCTCGCAGATCAGTTCCCCATGCTGTGTACTTTAAATACAACTCCCCGAGCTGCTCTGTTCATGGCCCTGAAAGCCTGAAATTGGAGTGATCGGATATAAGGTTATGTGCCTGTCAGCCTGGCCTCCCCCAGCTGAGCCTTGTCAGTAAATATATTGGATTTCTCTACATTTGTGGATTCCAGAAGCGAGACTGACGGTTGTTGGCTATAAGCGTAGAAAACGACTTATCCCTAAGATGGTAACAAAGCAAACTGGCACCTTCTTTTCTTTTTCTAGCAGGATTATCTACCCTCATCAATCACATCTCATACTTGCGCACTAAATTAACAGTTTTCCATGTCAACTGTTTTTTTGTTGCCCAAGCTCAGCTGTGATCACACAGAAACAATGGAAATGTTTGCACACATAAACACCAGGCACCTAGGCAACAAAACAGAGGAACCTGACCCGCTTGTGCAGGATGTGAAACCAGCTACTACAGGGAGGGCAGAGATGTGGTGGGGCAGCTAAAGTCACTAGAACACAGATATTCAAGGGTAGGCATTGCTCAGAATGGGAGGCGCAAAGGTAGAGAGTGGAGGCTGTCAATCAATGTCAAGGATATGAGAGTAGAAGGAGCATGGGATGATGTAGCTAATAGAAAGTTGATTTCGATCCAAATCATTTGGGGGAAGGAATTAAAACCTCTGTTGGGACAGTGCTGAGAACTTGCTAAAGTACTTCCTTTCCTCTCCCAACCATCACACAACTAAACCTGCAGCCTTAAAACTTCCTTAGCCACCATTTCTTCTCCTTTCCCCTCCCTTGCTGCCTCATGAATCTCCACCCAGATGTCTTACTAGGTTTCTCCATGGCTTTCACTCCCCAGCCTGAGCAGCTTCTCATTACAGGCTGCGGGTTATAAATAATGCATCGGGAAGCTTCACTCTTTGTTCACAAAATGTTTGAGCCGGCTGGCAGCAGCCGTGTTTCCTATAGTCGCTGTAATTGCCCAGTTTGTTAAAAAATATGCCCAACCTTGATATTTCGGGAAGGCAAGTCTTGGGAGGCAGCTCTAGAAAGAACAAAACGTCATTTCTGCCAAATCAAAATGACTTTTTCCTTGTGAGAGCAGCAAAGCCCGGCTCTTCCTGGAGTTCCCTAGTGCCGGCATCCCTGTGGCCCGCCATGCACCCATCTGTCTCCACAGCATTGCCAACACTGGTGTGGGGTCTCATCATGCCAGGCCAGATGTGCCTCATGCCCTGAGAGGGAGTGTCCTGCAAGAGCTGCCACAGAAAGAGCTTGGCCACCACTCTGGGCAAGTTCCATGGCCTTCCTCATGGTCTATGGTCCTCCAAGCAGGACAGACCTGAGCTGATGGGAGTCGCTGTATCCCGCCTCACAGATGGGCTGAGGATTTTTATCCCAGTATTTATATGTTTTTCTATGGTTGTAAGAAGTCTCAGCTCATACAAAGGGGTAGAAAGAGCATTTGGCAGTTGGAAACCTTCCAGATTTGGAATAACTGAGGGACTAAGACATCCTAAACACATATCCCTGGGAGATTATACAGGTTGATAATGGTTAAATTCTTCCTGCCTGGAACCAGATAGATGACATTATATCTAATGTAGCTCATTTGCCCTAACACCCTCTGGAAGTCCCTAATGCATAAAAGTTACCTGCCAGGCTCCACATCCATCTGGCAGGACCATTTCTTACATCCAAGAGTGTCCAAGGTGTGCTTTCTGTGTCAGTGTAAGAAAGTCCATATAAATCCCTTTCTTGATTTAGATTATATTGCTGTAATTGAAGGTTCGGGATTTAAAAGAAAAATTGACCAAATACATTATTCATCTAATATTAGAGAACATAAAACTTCTAGGAGCTAAGCCAGGAGGCCAGTAAGAACCAAGGAGCACTGTATGTTACGAAGAATGTGCCTGTGTTAAGTGTCTGTATGATGCAGGGTAAATAAGTAGTTTTAAAATGTCTTAGTATAGATTGAATTGAGATGAATCACCTTAATTTTCAAGGACTGACTGTCTCTGGCATGGAAAAAGCCAGCCAGTACATCCAAATGCACGAATGTGGGAGTTTGTGTATTCAAGTCTTCACTCCACCAGGGACTACTCCGCACAGGATGCCTTTTACGCCTCAGCTGTAGGGATGAAATGGAATTAAAAGGTCAAAATATTCAGCAGTGTCATGATCAATGGTCTGGTGCTCATCTTTCTTGTAGTGGCCCCGTTGCAAGCTGCCCAAATCAGCCTTCATCTAGCGGGCTCAAGTGCTTGGGAAGGTGGGTAAAGCATCAGGTATTTAGCTTGTGCCAAGCTGTGTGTTTCCTTGGCCATGCTGGTGCCAGGATCTGCTTTAATGTTGGATATGGAGATGTGAGGGGAACTGGAGGCTGCAAGGTGAGCGCATTAAGAGGAAAGAGAGAACTGCGAACACCATGGTCTGCTGGGGGTGAGATGTCTACAGAAGTATGGTTAAGCGATCACCATCTCAGCCTCTGCTTAGTATGTCTTGATCAGCTTCTAATTACTGCTTCAGTGCAAGATTTCCTGCTCAGGAGAGGCTGTGGAGCCACAACAGCACTGCTCAGGGCTCAGCTGCTGCTTCTGTTCTCCCACAATCACATGTAGGACTTAGAGGTGCTACTGCTCTCTGAGCAGGACTTCTTGCCACAAATGATGGATGAAGTTAAAATGGCATTGCTAACTTTGCTTCCTCTGCCTGCAACTTCGAATGAAGCTGATCAGAGATTCCCAGTGCCTCTACTGACAGGATCTGGCAAGATTTGGTCATTAGCTCAGTTTTTCCCTTATCAGTGAACTCAAAGGTGTGTCCCACCAGGCCCACTCTGTCACAGCTCCTGCTGAGCGTTCACATGGCAGCTGTGGTTTGGCTGCTGTGCCATCAGTACCCTGGTGACATTCTGCTCCATGCCTTTTTTTCAGCAGATCCAGATGGTGTAATTTCCCTTTTTTCCCTGGACCTGGCCGGTACAGAGGGCTGGATGAGAATGAGCTGGCAGGCAACCTGGCAAGAGGGGGTGCGAGGTGCAAGGTGTGAGGAGATGGGCAAGAGGAGCAACCCGAGGTGTGGCTGCAAGTTGTGACCGCACTGTTACAGCCCAACTGTGCCCACTTTTGCCAAGGAGTTTGGCTATTTTTAAGTATTTCCAGAATCAGCTGGCTATCAGTTTCCCACCTAATGAATTTTCCAGACAGTGTCTTCCAACACAACAGGATGGATCTTGATTTTTCATGGTCTCACCTTCAGGTTAGAGTATTGCAAGGTGCTAGCAGCTGCCTGTGACAAGCCTTATGAGGCTTCCTCTAGGAGAGAATCTGGGGTCTTGCCTGGCCATGCAGAGGGCATCAGCAATATCTCACTTACATCTACCTGCTTCTGGGATCTGTTTTACCTAATCTCCCTCAGCAGCTCCGTTATGGGATTTGGGCAGTTCCAAGTAACAATTTGAAGCACTCGCCAGCCTAAGCCTGGCACCTGGAAACAAACACAGCAGGCTGATATTTAAATCAGACTTTCCTGCAGAAAGTCTGGATTTGGTAACACCACCTTGTTTTGTCATTTTTATTTGTTTGTTTGTGTTTGCCCCCCCCCTTTGTTTTTTAAGTTACCTAACTTTTGTTTTGAGGAAG